>NC_143154.1:910372-1067654 GCF_041381405.1 Jatropha curcas
GAGTTAGCTTTCATAAATTGGAAGGAAGGAAAAAAGCCAAACGAGATAATATCTAAGTAGAAGATCGAATCTCTCTAGGTAACCTCTTCTAGCTAGTTAATTTCTTTTTTCATTTTTAATTGTTTTATTTAACTATGTCCTCGTAATATTCCATAAACCTGGTAATTTTTTAACTAATTATATTCCAAAAACCGAAAATATTATATTAGAAAAATTAAAAAAAACTATTAATGTCTTGAATAATTTTTTTTTTTTTTTTTTTGAGGATGTCTTAACTAATCTTGAATGTAAATCATATATGTTTAATTAACACATGCTTCAAATTTAATAAGTTAAATTTAGTAAGTAAAATATTAGTGCAGTATAAAGCAATTATAACAAAATTCTAATTAGTTTGTGAAAACATACCAATGCTAAGCAATTATAATAATTTTTTAAAAGTATTATTTAGCTATTTTGAAAATGACAAAAATCTACTAAGGCATGTTCGATAATACTAGCTATTTTAATAGATGTTAATTATTTTAATGTGCTGTTACATATTTTACTAAAGTTATTGTTAGATATTAGCTTTTAGCTGGTAGGCTTCTAACTATATAACGGTTTAAATTAGAATTACTCGGTAAAAATAGTTGTTTAATTAGTTAATTAACTTAAAATGACTAAAAAAGACATTAGATGTTTAATTAATTGAATAGGAGGAAAAAAATGGATATGATTATCAAAAAATTTAATTAATCTTAATGAAACGCTAAATATTAAGATATTTAACGTTTGATAAAAATTTCATCAATCTCTAAAAGCTATTATAAATATTATTACCGAACGATATAATTAATAAAATTAATTTTTACCTGGAAAAAACATAAAGTTAGCTCAAAGATTGTTATCCAACATGCCTAAATCTACTTATTAATAGTTTTCGAAGAAATAAAAAAGAGACAAGAATGAAAAAATTATTAGAGAATCTCATTTTTATAAGCAAGAAGTATTTTATTTTAAAAAAGAGGATTGGAACATGGAAATGTGCAATTGTATATTATTTTAGTGATCTAGTATGTGATTGGCTTCCTTTCAAAAAAAAAAAATGTGATTGATTTATTTATTATGAAATTGGAAAATATTCAGATACTATGTTCCACATGCAATTAAGCACATACGTAGTTATATGAGACAAATTACAAAAAGTTAATTTACAAGAAAAGATTGCATAAATTTAGAAAAATCATATTTATATCCTAAGCTAATTCCCATCAGAAAATAGCTTAATCCGCCCATTTTAATGTCAATTAGCTCTTCTAGGTATTATTATGTTTCTGATAATGACGTTGCTACCTTTACCTGTTTATTCATTTTTGCAAAAGAATAAGAATAATAACAATAATATGAAAATAAAACACTAAAGTCAGAAACAAGTTCGTATATAAAATGAGACAGATACAGAGAATTTTGATATTAATTCCATTGATTCTGTGATTCATGGAGAAGGGAAAAATGTCTTTTGCTTATAGTTATTTCTTCCTCTTATTAGTAACTATTTCTATTGTAGCAGTGGAGGCCAATCCACCACCAATTTTTATATTTGGTGATTCTACATTTGATGTTGGGACCAACAATTTCTTGAATGGAACGATTGCACTTGCCAATTTCCCTTATAATGGGATTGATTATCCTAACTCAGTTCCTACAGGGAGGTTCAGCAATGGGTATAACCTTGCCGATCGACTTGGTACGTATTTGTCTAAAGGGTGTGTCCTGATCCTGTCTCATGCATGTGTTCAACGTTCTTTTTTAAAGTAGAAAAAAAAAAAAAAAAAAAACTATAATCGACATATCCATCTTAATTTAGCATTCCAAGCTTTATGAAAATAGTAATCAGTGAAGATTTAATTCATCTGAAGAACTGTATTAAATTTATGTTATTGTATAGAAAATGATGAACATTGATTGATAATTTCTGCTTGTAATTTTTATTTTAGCGATGCTATTCGGATACGAGGGAAGTCCACCATCTTATCTTTCTCTTGTCAACAATATGTCGATTTCCAAGGAGGAAATACTGAAAGGAGTTAACTTTGCTTCTGGAGGATCTGGAATTCTTGATCAAACTGGAAGCAAATTGTGGGTGAGTATTTATATAAAATTAACGATTAATAATCTTGATTCTTGGTTGTTGGATTTTGTTCTAAAATTCAAAAAATGTAGCACGGAGTTGTATCATTGAGAGATCAGATTCAGCAATTCGGACTGATCCGTGAAAATATTTCCGAGATGAAGGGTGCTGATGAAACTGCTAAGAATCTTTCCAACTCTTTGTTCATACTCAGTGTTGGTTCAAATGACATCCTCGATCCCGTTCGTTTAGGAATCAACGTAACCAAAGAACAATTGATGACAAATCTCCAGTCAGCTTACTACCAACATCTAAAGGTATATATAAACCGTATAGCTAGCAGATAAATCCCTTGTTCGATTCGATTAAAACCCATTATTTATAAATTTGTCAAATAATAAGATCCATTTGAATTCAGTTTAAGGATAAGATTTCTCGTTTTCATTAAAATGGCAGGATTTATACAATCTGGGAGCTAGGAAATTTGGTATTTTAGTTGCTGCACCACTTGGCTGCTGTCCTTTTTCGCGTGCTTTGAACAAGAGTTTGGGTGGCAATGGTGGTTGTTTGAGAACAGTAAATGAATTTGCTCGACGTTTTTACCACATTGTTTACGCTGTTTTACAAAGAATGACATCTGAATTTCCAGAAATGAAGTATTCACTTGGAAATATGTACAATATGACTAACTTTGTCATGAAGAATCCTCGTTCCTTTGGTAAGTGTACAGTTTAAGGATTATTATTATGTTCAATTTATTTCTTTAAATTGATTGTGTATACTATAACGAGGGATCTTAATAATTTAAGCTACTCTATGAACTTTGCATAGCTTCGTTCCGAAAAAGCTCATTTGACAAGTTTAACAAGTCGAGTTCAAGTCTTATACAGTTCATTTAATAAATGAACCAAGCTCGAGCCCAAATTTAATTGGAGCATATAAATGAGTCGCAAAAAAAAAAAAAAAAAAAAAAAATTTAACTAACAAGTTGAATTGAGCCGAGCTCTCTATTTATACTAAACTTGATTCAACTTGATTTGTTTACAGCCTAATTATAACTAATTACGGAGACATATTGTAATAAATATTAGATTTACTCTACAATTACTTAGTAAATAGTCACGTTTTGTTGCTTACCCACTTTATAATATCGATTAGACTTGCCTAAACTCATCTATAGATCTAGCTATGGTTCAAACTAATGAAAATTGAAGTTTTTTAAAAATTTGTTCTCTTTTCTTAAGTGAATTGTCAAAAATACTCTTGGTTTTAATAAATTTATTTTTCATAGATTTGGTCTATAAACTCGATTTAAGCAAGTCAATTCTAACAGTTACTAACACAACCATCACTTTTTAATGTCTTAGGTTTCAAGGGAAACAAAGGAAGCATGCTGTGGATCCGGAGATTACAATGGCGTAGGGTTCTGCAATGAAGCACAAAGTCCTAACCTTGTAAGAATCGTAAAGAGTACTTATTTTGGGACTTATATCATCCTTCTGAGGCCGCAACCAACCTATCAGCCCTAGCTCTTTATTATGGAGGACAGTCCATTCGTGAAACAATCAACCTTCGCCAACTGGCAGAGATTCAAATCTAACTTATATTACCACTGTGGTTCAGTATATAATAATGTCTTATATATACTCTAATCCAGTAATTTATCAATTCAATAATGTTATTTTCGAGTTAAATTATAAGAGTATATTTGTTTTTGCCTGTATTTTGGTTCTTTTTTGTTCGGTTTTCTCTATAGTTTAATTAATGTTGTCATTGCACACTAAGGCATATAGTCTAATGATCAGTGCATTGCGATCGAGCAATAGATCGAGATTCAAATTTCCCTTTTTCAATATTTAAAAAAATAATTAATGTTTTCGTACATCAAATGATATAGATTTGAAATTATAAACCACTAAAAGTAACCTAATATTCCATTTCAGGATATATATGATTAATTGAATTAAACAGGTATATATCCGAATCCAATAGACCTCATTTCCAATACTTGTTGGTATTTCAATAAGCATATTTAATGAACAAATATTTATTGATATTCTTTTATTTTCACAAATTTTTTCTTTTTTACAATTGTCAAAAATGAGGAATTGAAACCAATTTCTATACACCTAGTTGGTTTCGATTATAGTGTAAAATTAAAATTATTCGATAATTTAGTTTCAGTTTCGACTGATTCAGTTTCAATTTAAAACCCAAACTATAGTCATGCCTAGGTTTACTGGGAGGGTTTTTATGGATAGATATACTCTAGTTTAATGATAGCTAATTATTTCATGAAATAGGTCTAATTCCTTTTCATACTAATTCAATGTATATACATATATGAGTAGCGTTATTTCCGAAGCATGTTTTGTTAATTCAGATAAAGAAATACTATCTCCGTTCCATTTTTATTTATATGGTTTGATAAAACACGCATATTAAAAATTTAGTCAACAAAAACTATTTTATCATTTAAACCTAAACTATTTTATCATTTAAACCTTAACTGATTAAATATATTAATAAAAGTCTCTCATTTAATAAAGTATCATAGGTTATCATGAGAAAAATAATGGTTTACATGTCTAAATTTAAAATTTTGCAAACATTTTGAGACGATAAAAAAATTAACAAACAAACGAAAAAGAATAGAAGGAGTAGTAAATATTGTCCTAATTGAGAATTAACATTTGGATTTTAGGACCATACAAATTTTAAAAAACTTTCAGCTGTTTCTTCGCATTGCTTCCGCATCTACTCCTTTAGCTTGCTCAATTCCTCGTCCAGAATATCCTTGCAGAGAATCAACGTTGATTCATGAAGTTCGACTGCTCCTTTCGGTCAAAGTTAGTTTATTAATACTTGCTCTAACATTAACAAACAAGCTCTGAAAATAATGCTACCCAATAATAAATATAGTTAAATAATAATTCTTTGCTAATTTTTTTTTTTATATATATATACCAATTTAAAAACATAAATGAGCCATGATTTTAATTTGTTGCTTATTCCAAAATTTGACTAACATGTTTGCTAACAAAAATAAAAATTTAACTGTGGTTGGATTAGCGGAAGTAGAATTCATCCTTTGAGGGAACCTTTTTTTTAAAAAAAACAAATTATAATTTATGATAAGCCAAAAAGAAAAATTAGTTTATTTTATGGACAAAAGGACATCACAGAAATTTTTTCTTGTATTCTGCATAGGGCTGTGCAATTTGGATTCCGGTACGGTTCTTAAGAAGAATCAGAACCGAACCAAAAATTCAGTTCTTTCATTTTTAGGAACCGAAAATGAACCGAACTAAATTCAGAAAGAAGAAGGACCAAAATTATTTAAGAAAATTGATTTTTCCCATGTTTTTTTACCATTGTCTTTTTATTTTTAGGAAAATGGTTTGGCACTTCTTGGAAAAAATCAATGAACAAGAACATATTTGTTTGATTAATATGTAAATATTATCAGTAGGGCAAACATCCGCCCTGTCAATGATGTAGTTGTCTTATATCATAATCGATTAGCACCCAGCTAATATTCAATTTTATAACATAAATGTAAACAACAAGAAAAATGCCTTGAAACAATGCTTAACTCATTCATCCTAGTTGATGATGTTGAATTTTTGGTAAAAAAAAGTCACATTGATGCTAATGTTGATTGACGTTGAGTGATTGAGTCTCCTTCTCTCTTAATCAAAAGTATCGAGCTTGAATATTGGGTACGAAAATTGTTATATTTAGAAGATCACTTCTTCAATGGACCCTGCAGTACTCGAGCCGGATATAGTCGAAATTCAGTGATAATGTCGATCTTGCTCATATATATAAGAAAGATTCTTAGAATTAAGCTAGATCCATTAGCTGACAATTGTTAACTGTTAAAATATGTAATGATCATTAAGAATATACTTTTTTAATATATTATGAAGTAATATGTATGTTTAAAAAATTTTAAGATGGATATTTTATTTTTATTTTTATCTATTATAAAAATAAAAAATACTGATTAATTTCTTTAAATAATATTAATTTCAATTTATTATTTTTAAATAACTATAAATAAAATAAATAAAAATATTACTTTGAAAAAATTAAACTAAAGCTAGAATTGCAACGAAAAATTAGTTAAAAAGAAAAAAACAATTGAATATGGCAACATGCAATTGGGTATTTTTTAGTGATAAACTATGCTATTATTATATTCATAAAATGGCAAACAATGGGCTGTAACTTTAGTGGGTGCGTCCAAAATATGCGGAAATTATTGCAAGAACATATAAATAGCTGCTGTAGTTCATTCAGACAATAACATATGGTTATTTTACAAATAAGGTTTCATATATTTGGCCAAAAATTATACTTATATCCTAAGATAAAATTTGCGAATGAGCAAATAGTTTAATCCGCCCATATATAATGTTAATTAGCTCTTCTATGTATTATTATGTTCTGATAATGACACTGATGTCCTTACCTGTTCATTCATTTTTGGAATATATGACAAAAATAAAATAAAATAATGATAATAAAGACAGAGCCAAGTTCATATATATATAGAAGAAATACAGAGAAAATTTTAGTAGTAAACAATAATTATTTTCTTCGATTCATTTCATGGCAAAGGGAAAACTGTCTTTTAGCTACAATTATTTTCTGCTCTTGTTAGTAAGTCTTTCCATTGCAGAAGTGGATGCCAAGCCAGCAGCAATTTTCATATTTGGTGATTCTACATTTGATGTTGGGACTAACAATTTTCTGAATGGAACGACTGCACTTGCCAATTTCCCTTATAATGGGATTGATTTTCCTGACTCAATTCCTACAGGGAGGTTCAGTAATGGTTATAACCTTGCTGATCGACTTGGTACGTATTTCATTTCCGAGTGATTGTCTCGGGTTATTAACGATTGACTGAGCGTTATTGAATCTTCTGAGGTTGTAACGCTCGGTCTTCTATAATATTTATTATGTCTTTCAACGTTTTTTACTGTCATTTACATCTTAACTCTTTTACAGATATGTTCTTAATATATTTATTAGGCTATCAGTACGTATAACAAACATGTATGGATCTCAATTCTAGCATTAATTCCAAGCTCCATGGAAGTAGTAATTACTGAGGATATGATACTTAATTCATCTTAAAGAAATGTAATAAGTCATCTTATATGCCAAAATAGTTTACTGATAATTCTTGCTTGTCAACTTTTGTTTCAGCAATGCTGTTTGGATATGAAAGGAGCCCGCTACCTTATCTTTATCTTGTCAACAATATGTCGATTTTCAGAGAGGAAATACTGAAAGGAGTGAACTTTGCATCTGGAGGATCTGGAATTCTTGATCAAACTGGAAAAATATTATGGGTGAGTTTTATATAAAATGCTATTCTGAAGTGTTAATTAAGTAGTTAATTAGCAATCTCAACCGAGGTTTCATCCGGTAATGAATTTACTGTTCAGTGTTAATTAAGTAGTTTTTGTTTCTTTATATAGTTTTGGTCGGAGCATAATTAAAAACTAATAATCTTGATTCTTGATTGTCGGATTTTGTTCTAAAATTCAAAATATACAGCATGGAGTCGTACCATTGAGAGATCAGATTCAGCAATTTGCATTAGTCCGTGAAAATATTACTGAGATGAAGGGTGCTGATGAAACTGCTAAGAATCTTTCCAACTCTTTGTTCATATTCAGTGTTGGTTCAAACGACATTCTTGATACCCTTCGTTTAGGAGCCAATATAACCAAAGAACAATTGATGGCCACTCTCCGGTCAGCTTACTACCAACATCTAAAGGTATATATAAATCCAATAGCTACCAGATAAATTTCCTTGTTTGATTCTATTAAAATCCGTTACTATAAATTTCTCAAATAAGATCCATCGCAATTCGGTTCAAGAATAAGATTTCTTGTGTTGATTAAAATGGCAGAACTTATACAACATGGGAGCTAGGAAATTTGGCATAATAGGTGCTGCACCAATTGGCTGCTGTCCTTTTTCGCGTGCTATGAACAAGAGTTTGGGTGGTAACGGTGGTTGCTTGAAAGCACCAAATGAATTTGCTCGACGTTTCTACTTCGTTGTTCGCTCTCTCTTACAAAGATTGACATCTGAATTTCCAGAAATGAAGTATTCACTTGGAAATGTGTACAATATGACCAGCTATATCTTGAAGAATCATCGCACATATGGTATGTGTGCAGTTCAAGAATTATCACAATTAAGTAATTATATTTCTATGAATTGGTCATTTTAACACATACTATAACTAGGTTTATAAATAAGTCAAAGCAGCTCAATATCTCTTTGACATTCTGGTTTTGAAAAAAAAGTTTATTCAATAAGTTTAACGAGGTGAGTTCCAGCCTACTTATTGAATTCATTTGATAAAGGAGTCAAGCTCGAATTTGAATATATAAATGAACCACAATTTTTTAAACTAACGAGCTGAGTTTAAACTTTATTTTAAGCTTGAACGGGACTTGATTTTTCAATAAAATTACTAATAAAATCTTCACTTTTTGAATACCCTAGGTTTCGAGGAAATAAAGGAAGCTTGCTGTGGGTCGGGAGATTACAATGGAGTAGGGTATTGCAACAAAACAGAAAACCCTAACCTTTGTCAGAATCGGAAGGAGTATTTATTTTGGGACTTGTATCATCCATCAGAAGCTGCAACCAATCTAACAGCCCTAACCCTCTATTATGGAGGCACTGACTTTGTGAAACCAATCAACTTTGGTCAGCTGGCAGAGATTCAACTCTAATAGGATAATTAAAAAATAAATAAAACAATATATATATATATATATATATATATACACACACACACACACACAGCATTTTGGTTTTGTAATAATGTTGAATCCAGCAATTAATGAATTCAATAATGATATTGTCTCATTAGAATAAAGAGGGTATCTTTGTTTTGTTTGTATTTTGGTTTTATTTTGTTTGTTTTATATAACTATGACTATGTTATTTCAGTGATTAAGTTTATGCCCTTTAAACTTTTCTGGAGTTCAATTATAATCTTACACTTTTATATTTTAATAATAACTATTTACATCACAGAAATAAAATAATTTGACACATATTACATTTTAATGAGAGGTATATTTGTTGCTCAAATGTAAAATTATAGGATTATGATGGATTACCCCTAAAATTTAGGGCGCTAGCTACAAAAATAATCACCGAAAATATATAGTGAAATTTATACATTGGGCCAATGGAATTACAATATGTGTAGCACTTGGCAAACCTTGTAACATTTGTAATCTTTTTATATATAAACAGGGTTAAAACCCCACAATAAGGGTTACGTGATTACTCCCACTTCACTTGGCTTTTTTTTTTTTTTAATTAAAGTTAATTAAAGAAAAGCCGCCTTGTTTAGCCACTACTTTTTATGTAGAGTTTACTCTTTGGAAAATGTTTACATGGACTTGGTACATGATTCCAACTACGGACCAAACCAATGCAAATAGAAATTCTTTTCAAAAATTATTCTTAATTTATCTTTTTTTTTTAATATATGGTTATAAATACTTATTTTCAATAAAAATTCAAATTTTCATTGATTTGGTCTATAGATAAGACTAAGGACCGAGCCTAGACAAGTCAATCTGCTAGCATTTTGACAAAATAGCACTTTTATTAATTATATTATTTGGTAATGTAATATTTATAGTAGCATCCGTATATCATTTGCTAATGAAATATTGATAAGGCAGTACTTCTATTAATTATATGGTTCAACGTAACATAAATATTTATAATAATGTTTATAGGCTAGTGAGTGTTTCATATGTTTAGTATTTGATAAGTACAAATAATTAAAATTTTAGAATTATTTTACCAATTAATCAAACAATTATTTTTATTAAATACTTGTATTTTAAACACTAACATCTAACCGCTATGAATACCCAAATTTTGAGGCTCAAAGAGCCAGTTTTCCCGGACTGCAAACAGTCCGGCCGGACCGGAGGCCATTTTGGAAGTTCACCGAAAGTATGTCAATATGGTATTTGACACATCCGGGACGTCGCGAGGATCGCGGAACTGGTCCCGGAATATTTTTCGGAGGTCCGGAACTCCCGAAAAAGCCTCCGGAACGAAAATTAGCAAAACCACTGGGCACGGCGGCTCGGACCGCCGGACACGGCAGCCCCGGCCACCGACCCCGGCGGCCCTGGCCGCCGAAACAGTCCGATTTTTGCCTATAAAAGCAGCCTCGGGCCTTCTGTTTTCCTCACCCAGTCTGTGTTGACGGACGCTCCTTCTCCCTCACGCTCCTTGCGATTCTTTACTGCTTTTCTGCATTTTAGTTTAGCTTTTATCGCTTTCTTGCTTTGTTATTTGGTCACTAAAGCTAAATTAATTAATATTCCCTTAACGAGGAGCTTAACCTGGAGTTGAGAAGTGGCTGTCGATTAAATCAGGTATGTAAACTAAACTCTGCCTATTTAATTTTAGCACTTCATGCATGCTTCTCTTCTACTCCTAATAACTCTACAACTGCATAAATGCATTCATGTCATCACTAGGCAATTAAATTTGCCTCAATTAAACATAATTAGGCTTAAATGCCCGATTAATCAATAATCGTGGTATTAAAGCCTAAATCCGACAATATTGACTTAAAATACCTAGTTAATTAAATGGCTATGGTATAGTTACCTTTATTTCGAACAGTCCAGGCTTAAGTCCAATTAATCAATAATTGTGACTAAAAAGCTTTAATTAAACACGTTTTCTCTCAGCAAAAAATTGCCTACATTGCAATTAAAGTAATTAATTTTGGCGACAATCGCCCAATCATCAGCTTTTGGCAATAATTTGCCTAAATCAATTTATTTTCGCTGAAAGCCTAAAAAATAATCAATTTTGGCGACAATCGCCTAAAACATCAATTTTTGGCAAACTAATTGCCTAAATCAATCTTTTTGGCTGAAAGCCATCAAAATCAACATTTTTGGCATCAAATGCCTAAAAATCAACTCTTTGACAAAATGTCTAAACAAATGCACAGAGCATACACACACTCATGCATAAAGCATCCCCTTTCAAAGCCCTTCAAAGGAGGCCTATCGAACTACGCTGACTTTGATCTTCCATTCAAACGGAAGTACGTAGGCACGTTTGGGATTTAACCCCGAGTGGCAAGTCGCAATCACTTAAAATTGGTCCATATCGCATTAATCACCTTGCAAAGCATTCATTTCATGGTTAGTTTATCAGCATGACATAGACTCAGGATCCATCTCGGGTTTGCACACCATGCCTTAGACATTGGAATAATTAATCTAGTAACTAGATTAATTAAAATTAGAGTCACTTAGGGTTTTTCCTAGTTTACCCTAAAACAATTAAACAAGGTGGCGACTCACACGCATTCACGTGCATTTCTTCCTTAGTCACATACATTTGTATGCATTGATATTTGGGGAGGGGGTTCACAACCGCTATTACAACTAACAACGAAAAAGAAAATTAAGCGTACATACAATTGCAAGAATAAGATCGTTCTCCTGCGGATGAAATCTTCCAAAAGGAAAATGTAGAAAGACGAAAGACTAATAAATTTATCTTTTTTCACGTTTTTTACCATTTATCTTATAATTTTTATGAAAACGGTTTTATATTTCTTGACAAATGCTAATGAATAAGGATGAATTTTGGTTTTAGGGCAATCCGTTCTACCACTAAAGTTGTTTGTATTATGATTAACAATAATTAATATTCATTTTTATAACATAAATTAATGTAAAAAACAAGAAAAATGCCTCCAAAAAATGTTTAATTAATTCACCCTAGTTGATGATGTTAATTTCTTGGTGTAATAAAACAAAAGAATGGTGTTCATCCTGCTGATATATATATATAAGATAGATTCTCAGAATTAAGAAAGGCAAGAAAATCAGACAAAAACCCATTACTGATTTCCTTTCTCATGGCAAAAATGTCAAACTTTTCTTCTTACTTTCTCCTTTTAGCTCTATGTGTTGTTGCTATTAACCCTACATATGCATATGAGAGGACCTTGCCTGCTATTTTCATTTTTGGAGACTCTGCCATTGATATTGGAACTAACAGTTACTTAAATTCCTATGCAAGGGCTAATTTCCGTTACAATGGGATTGATTTTCCTCAATCAAGACCAACAGGAAGGTTCAGCAATGGCTATAATATTGGTGACCAATTAGGTACAGTTTCAACAGTAGTACTATCTCTTTTTTTCAGTTTGATGGCTATCTCTCTTTATATATACTTACTGCGTTATTTGTGTGTGGTTTATTATTATTTATTAGCAATGAAGTTTGGGTTTAAGAAGAGTCCAGCAGCTTTTCTTGACATTATGAATCGGACAACCCCCATTCATTTTCAAAAGAAGATTCAACGAGGTGTGAACTTTGCTTCTGCTGGGTCTGGCATTTTCGATGATACTGGATCCAAAGCATGGGTGAGTCTGTTCTTAAGATTTTGTTTTAGATATATTTTATACACTTGAAATTGATACGTATATTTAAATTTATGTTTCAAAAAAAAATCATTAAAACATCAATTTAATGTTAAATCTAAATACTGAATCGTTAGCAAATGATGTTTGGCTTAACAGTACAAACTTTTATCTTAGGACTTAATTATCCCAAGTTCGATCTCCAAGTTAAACCTAATGAGCCCTTGATGTAATATATAACAAATAATGTATTTGAAATATTTTATCTCCTTGGATACTAGAAAAGAAATACTGAACAATTTCAATTGTCTTAGAGGTTGTTAAACTAATTTTTTTACATGCTTCTATAAGTAAATAGGGAAACACAAACACTTATCTACACCCGGTGTATGTATCCATTTATACACTAAACCAATTATAAATAATGTTTTAATTCAAATGAAAATATTTCACAAAACGGTAATATTTTTTAAAAAAACTTTTGTTTGATTAGCTTCATGCATGGAACCATCCTAGACCCGCAAGAAATTTCTAAGAAGCCAAAAACAAGGCATTTTAGTTTATTTATATAAACTCGTTAATTTGAATCAACTTTACTTAGTGATGATAAACCTAACAATAGATTCTTGATTTGGTGGAAACCTGCAGAATGCAGTTGTGCCTCTATCGCTGCAAATTCAACAATTTAATACAGTCATAGGAAATATCACACAAGTTAGAGGTCCAAAGGCAACAGCTAAGATTCTTTCCAAAGCTTTATACATTTTCTGCTTTGGAGCTAACGAATTCTTTGATTACATGCGGGCAAAAAACAATACACCCAAAGAAGAGTTCGTGGCTGGTGTCCAATCTGCATACCATGTTCATTTGAAGGTTCTATCCTGATCTTTTTCCCTTTTATAGTACTGGGAACTTTGTTTAGGACAAATAACATTCACCTTTCTAATGGTTTTGTTCACCAACTTATGGGTTTTATCTTCTTTTTTCCTTTTTTTTTTTTTTTCTTTTGCATGCTTGTATTATGACAGGATGTGTATAATATGGGTGCAAGGAAATTTGGTATAATAGGAGTTCCACCAATTGGTTGTTGTCCATATGCAAGAGCCATTAATGAAAAAGAAGGTGGTGAAGGTTGTATGCAGCTTTTGAATGACTTTGCTCAAGCTTTCTATAACTCAACTCTCACTCTATTGCAAAGGATGACTTCAGAATTGCCAAACTTCAAGTATTCTCTTGGAAATACCTATGCTATGACTATGGATTTGTTTGACAACTATCCTTCTTTTGGTAATTATGCTTATCCCTGCCATTATATATACACACACACGCGTTAGTAAGGGTGAGCAATTTTCGGTTTCTAGCCGAGAAACTGAGCCAATTTATTTTGGTCAGATTCAGATAGTTATTTTAAAAATTTGATTACCAATCGGTTTGTATGTAAAAAACCATTTGGTTTTCGATTTTTTATCTGGTTACTGTATATAACTAACCTTATTTTAAGTTCAAAATAACTAATTAGATTTGGAGTAATCAAATTCAAACCGAACCAAACCAATTATCATTTATTATACTATTTGGTTTAAAATTTGATACATCAAAAATATTTTTGCATAAACCAAAATCGAGCTAATTCGATTTTGGCTCGGTTGCCGGAATGCTCACTATAAACATTAGACTTTAAAGAACTACTGTAGGGAGGAACCCACATATATAGGGCCCAAAAGGGGCCTTGGCCCCCAATATAAAAAAATTTCAATTTTTCTCGTTAAAAAAAATTGAAAAAATATTTAAATTTGGCCCCCTCATCAATCAAAATTATAGTTTGACCCCTTACTTCTTCGAACTGGGTCGGTACCTGTACTACTCAACATTAATTTGGCTAAAATTATGAAATTTTCAAGTCCTAATTAGTTTCCTCATGCACTGTTTTTTGAAATTTTTATATGTTAAAAAGTTCCATTTATAAATTTTAGGGTTCAAGAACATCAAGACAGCCTGTTGTGGATTGGGAAATTACAGTGGAGAAGTAGGATGTTATGAACCTATAAATCCAATTCTTTGTAGCAATAGAAGTGAGTATTTGTTTTGGGATTTGTATCATCCATCTCAAGCAGCTTCTCAATTGTTAGCTTACAGCCTCTACAATGGAGATGCTAAGTATATGACACCAATGAATTTTAGTCAATTGGCTGATGTTCAAGTTCACATCTAGGTTATTTATGTAATGGCAAGATAATAAATTTAAATAATTTCAAGAAATTACAAAATGTTTATCTCTCTCTCTCTCTAGCACCTCTTTTGAGAGGAAGGCTGGTTGGAATTGCTTCTTGGCCTGCTCATAATCATCCATTGGTTGTGTGAGTTACAATTTCATCTAACAAAAATATTTTTTTCTTATTTGGCTTGATTATCTTGCAATCATGAAAATAATATTTTTTTTTAGGCTCCGTGTATTTGCGTAAAATAAATTGCTAGAACATATTTTTCACAATTTCCTGTTGTATAGAGGCGTTTATGAAAATAAATCAATGGAAAATATTTTCCTAACAAAAAAAAATTAATTCATTTTCAAGGAAAATGACTTTCTATTTTCATGAGCGTAAAACATTTTTCGGATTTTGACAAACTTATTATAACCTTTTAAATTTTATAATTTTTTAATTTACTAATAATCGATAGCTACCACTACCACTCACCGGCCACCACTACGGCCACCACCATTGGCTACCACCGTCGGTTACCAGTGGCTTTCATAATTTATCATTTTTTTCACTATTATTATATTTAACAATAAAAATTTTAAAATATGAAATTTATTATTATTATTATTATTATGAATTAAAATTTTTTAATATTTTTAATGAATTTTCAATATTGTAACCGAATAACAGTTATTTGGAAAATATTTTTCAGTAAGTTATTTTTTGGAAACAGATGGAGCTTAGTTACATAAAGTTATCGTCCAAAAAATTATGTCAGCTATATATCAAACGGCTATTTTGCATATCAAAATCAAAAATCTTAAAAACTTAAATTGTTGGTATAGAAAGTACACAAATTACAGAAATTTACAAGTTAAGTACATGATAACATTAATTCTTATATTTCAATTTTATACTTATTTTTGAAAATTGAACTGATTCAATATTTTTTTAATTTTTGCCTTAAATTCAACAAGAAGGTAATAGGATGACAACCCGATATGATAAAGTCCGACTTGAGGAAGACCCGCAAATTCCACCTAACTAAGCTGATCTGATATCAATTTACGGCTCGACCCGATATATAATCTGATCCAGATGATAGCGCAAATAAAAAAGAAAAAGGCAACTAATTTCCAGTTGGAAGTTGTCAAAATGGCTTAATTCTCAATATCCTTGACGGCTGCTTGCTTAGCACAAAATATTATTTGCTTAAGAGAAAAATAGTTATTCGTTCGGTGCTTGCTTTGCGGTTTGCACGAGGTAGGAATCCTAACTCATAAGTTCTCGCACGAAACCACCAGCCTGCAAATCGAAGACGAACAGAATGCTTTTCCGTTCATTTCTAGTTCACAAATCAATCTTTCACTCTCTTCAAGCTCATTCAAGACGCACTGTCCATCACCCAATTTCTATATTCCCTTCGTTTTTCTCTTGCTCTACTTTACCATCTTCTTCACAGTCAACCCAACATCCGCCTCATACTCATTACAAACTGAACCATAAAGACTGGTTGTCTCCAAATGAAGTTTTAAAAATTTTCGAAGACATTAAAGACCCAGATTCAGTTATCTCTATCTGGAATCAATACTCAAAGAGAAAAGACTATAAACCCAATGAAGCTATTTTCACTGTTGTTATAAACCAGCTTGCCTGTGCCAAAAACTTTGATGCCATTGAAGAAATTATGGAAAGAATCAAATTTGAAAAGTCATGTCGTTTGTCAAACGATTTCTTTTACAATGTAATCAAGATTTATGGCCATTTAGCTGGTCGAATCAATAAATCAATAGAAACCCTTCTAGATATGCCCAAAGGGTATAATTGTTGGCCAAATGTGAAAACTTTTAATCTTGTGTTGAATATGCTAGTATCTGCAAAGCTTTTTTATGTAGTTCATGAGATATATGTGAAAGCTCCCATGTTGGGTGTAGAAATTGATGCTTGTTGTCTTAATATTCTCATTAAAGGGTTATGTGAAAATGGGGATTTACAGTTTGCATTCAATGTGCTCGACGAATTTCCCAAACAAAGATGCAGGCCTAATGTGAGAACTTTCTCAACGCTGATGCACTACTTCTGTGCAAAAGGGGAGGTGAATAAGGCATTTGGTTTGCTTGAGAGAATGGAAAATGAGGGTATTGTGGCGGATACAATCACTTTCAATATTTTGATTTCAGGGTTAAGGAAACAAGGAAGGATTGAAGATGGGATGGAGCTGCTGCAGAAAATGAAGCTCAAGGGATGCGAACCAAATGCAGGGTCTTATCAAGAAGTTCTATATGGTTTGCTTGATGCCGGGAAGTTTCTGGAGGCAAAAGAATTCATGGCTATGATGATTTGTGAGGCTAATAGTCCTAGTTTTGCATCTTACAAGAAGTTGATTCATGGGCTTTGCAATGACAAGTTGATTAGGGAGGTTGAGTTGGTTTTGAAGCAAATGGTGAAACAAGGTTTTGTTCCAAAAATGGGGATGTGGAGAGAGATTCTAAGAAGTTTATTTTCAAGGACTGCTGCTTCTAATATCTGTATTAGTGAGATTGTCAATGGCTAGCATCACTGAACCTTTTGTGTTGAATTTATGCTTACCAGAAGTTGACGTTTGTTATTTGCCGGAATATGCCTGAAAGGATCACCTAATGAAACAACAACAATATATTGGCTGATTAGAGCAGTCTTTGATGTGATCATCTGATTCTAGCTGAAGATTTTCCCCGTCATGCTTTCCAACATCAGATACTTGCTTGGCCATATAAAAATCGAGCTTGTTCTGATGATATCCATTTGTGCTTCAACGAGGAACTATCTGAGTTGCACGTGATCAGTGGACGGCAGTTTGCTGTTCTGCCTTTGCAGTTCTGATGATATACGATCATATGGCTACTCAACTCATACGGAACTGATCAATGTACAAACAGTAAAATTTGATCCCTTTTCGTTTTTATTCAACATAAATTTCTGCAGAGATTTCGACTTCTATATCCCTTACCTTTTCTATAGACAACATATTATTCAATGAAATGCAAATTTGGTCTGCAAGATTCTTGCAAGTCAGTCTGTTTTCTGAACGAGAAGGAAAATCAATTAGTAAGTGCCGTTGGGCCTCTTGTGATACTGCTTGTTGGGCGCTCACACAAAGAATTAAAAGAAAAGCGAAAAAATAGAAATGAGACACGCAGAAATTTACGTAGTTTACCTTTAACTGTTTAGAGCTACGTTCACAAGATAAATTCCGAATAAATAATTCCTCCACTATTAAAAATAGTAGGTATACAAAGAGAGCAATACAAAAATAGTGGCACTCCAAGTGTTTTCCAAAAAACCCTCCATAATAATTTCATCACTATTTTTCTCTCCTCTAGTTTTAGGAAACCTTTCCTAAAACTAGATAATTCTCTCTCTCCATTTTTTTCTTTCTGTTGTATATTGACGAGGAAAAATCTTCTCCTATTTATAAGAAAAGAGACACATTAATTACGTGTCTATGACTGAACGTGCTTGTCCTTTTTTTTTTTCTCGCAGCCTTATTTGACTTTTTAAAAAAACATGGATTTCTTCCTTTTTGTGTTTTTTTCTACAAGCACGTGCTTGTCCTTTTTTTTTTTCTCGCAGCCTTATTTGACTTTTTAAAAAAACATGGATTTCTTCCTTTTTGTGTTTTTTTCTACAAGCTTAAGTGGGTCCCATATGTCAGAGGGATCCCACAGCAAGTGCTTGTTTTTTTTTCCAGGTTTGATATATTGTATATATTTATTTGCTTAAAAAGTTACTGTTGCACCGACAAGAATATTGCAGAAGTTCAAACACCATTAATGTGATTAATCCTATAATTTTTTAGTTCTTTTTTTAATCTATGCCATAGAGTTAGACAGTTAGTGGCCAAGTTCTTTTTTTGTTTTTTTTTTAATAATCAAAGGCTTACAGCTGGCCTGAAATTTGTGGACCCAATATCAGCTTAAATGGTGTCTGGTGTAAAATATCAGCTAGATATGCAATCTATAGAAGATTTTTATGTGGTACAAGGCGGCTACTACTGACTCAATGTCTACAAACCCACGCGCCTGCTAAGCTTCATAACAGAGGAGGGGTACAACTACAAAGTGCTAAGACGAATTTTATAGCTTTACTTTTCAAAGGCCTCACGACAAATATTTCTACTCTTAAAATAGTCGGTGGTTATTTTCAGTCAGAATATTGTATTATATTGTTTCCTTTACACAACAAGGAATTTGCTACTGATCTTCCTCTTACTGATTCAGTGAACCGTTTTTTTTCCGCGTACAAGAAAATTCAATTTTCTATTCTCAAATTCTTAAAAGGGAGGAGACACTGGCAAGGGAGTTTTGTGGTACTTAAAATAAATCAAAGTTAAGATCCATCAATCAGGTACATTTATTCTGAAAACTTGCAGATCTGGATCTACCTGTCATTATTTTGCTTTGATTCTTGTGGTTACTAGTTGAAGAATTTTAAATGGCTAATTGCAATGCTATTAACTTACAACTAGTAGTTGAAGAAGTGAGTTGAGTGTTTGATTCTTGAAATCTTTGTTTCATGATGTAAAAGTAGCTTTTTCTCCACCCAAAAAAGGTTCTTTTGACTGCTTTTCATGAAATCTTCTGATTCTTGATTGATTGCTAATAGTAACTAAACAAATTTTATGATTAAATTCTTATGTTTGATTTTTCAGCAAGGACTTACAAAATATTTGCCCTTATGCATCAAAATATAACTTAGAAGAAGTAGTTGAAGAAGAAAGTCGTGTCTTTGATTCTTGAAATCTTTGTCTCTTAATGTAAAAGTAGCTTTTTCCCCCTAGATGATTCCTTTGACCCTTCTTCATGAAATTTTTGGATTCTTAATGGATTGCTAATAGTAAATAAACAAATTTTATGGTTAAATTCTTTTGTTTGATTTTTGATCAACGACTTGTAAAATATTGTCTCTTATGCATCGATCTGTAGATGGAGCTTGCTGGGTCAGTTATAGAACTTGTAAACAAGTTATGGACTCCAGTAGGAACTTGCTGGGAATATCATAGACACATGGACCAACATATGAGTGATTTGAGAAGGGAAGTGAATGAACTAAACAGTCGGAAGGAAGATGTAGATTCAAGATTACGTGCAGAGCTTATTCCAGGGAAATTACTTAAAAAAGAGGTTGAGCTTTGGTTGCAAAATATAGAGACTATCAAACGTGAAACTTTTGCAATTGAGCAAGAAGTTGCGAAGCGGAAATATCTTTCACGTGCACGCTTGGCAAAACGTGTTTTTAAGAAGATAAAAGAAGTGGAGGATCTTCGTCAAAAGGGTGATTTTGGTGACAGTTTGATGATTGATGAACCTGCAGATGTTGGAGAGATCTTACCTGTAACAACATTAGTAGGTGAAACAGCCAAAAGCAAGATGGAAGAAATTTGGACCTGCTTGATGGATAATGATGTTAGAAAGGTTGGAATTTATGGCATGGGTGGTGTTGGAAAAACAACCATTATGAAGCATATCAACAACAGACTCCAAAGAGGCCGTGACAAATTTGATAAAGTGATTTGGGTGACAGTGTCACAACCACTAAAATTTGGGAACTTACAGAAAGACATTGCAGCTGCATTGAATCGAGATTTTGCACAATATGGGGATGAAACAAAAATGGCTGTCAAGTTATTTAAATGGCTGGGAAAAGAGAAAAACTGGTTGTTAATCCTTGATGATATGTGGGAAGCATTCAATCTTGAGGATGTAGGAATTCCTGAGCCTACACCTGATAATGGATGCAAATTAGTATTAACAACTCAATTGCTTGACGTTTGTCGGAGAATGGATTGCAAGGATATCAAAATGGGGCTTCTTACTGAAGAGGAGGCATGGAACTTATTTGTGGAAAAAGTTGGAAATCAAGTTTTTAATACCCCGGAATTAGAAGCAACAGCAAAACAAGTTGCTAATGAATGTGCCTGCTTGCCTCTTGCAATTATCACTATAGCTGTTAGTATGAAGGGCGTAGATGACATATATGAATGGAAAAATGCTCTAGAGGAATTGAGGGAATCTACAAAGGGGCTTAGTGACATGGGTAAGGTGTTTGAGCGGCTAAAATTTAGTTATGCGCGTTTGAAAGATGACAAGTTCAGGCAGTGTCTCATATATTGTGCATTATACCCGGAGGACTTTTTGATCAAAAGGACACAGCTGATAAGGAGTTTGATTAGTTTAGGAATAGTAGATAAAATGAAAAGTAGCGAAGCAGAGATTGACAAGGGACATACTATGCTAAACAAGCTTGAAAATGCTTGTCTTTTGGAAAGCATTCCTGATAAGAAATATGTGAAGATGCATGACCTAATTAGGGAGATGGTAATACAGATGAAAAGCATGGATCGTCAAATCCTTGTAGAAGCTGGAGTTGGGTTAAGAGAATTACCAAATGAGAACAGATGGATGGAGGAACTTGAGAGCGTATCCTTGATTGACAATCACATATCAGAAATTCCTTCTAGATTGTCACCAAAATGTCCAAAACTTCAAACCATGTTACTGGCACAGAATAAAGATCTGGTTAGAATTCCAGATTCTTTCTTTTCATGCATGCATGTTTTGAGGCTTCTGGATCTGTCTTGTACTGGAATTGAGAATTTACCAAACGCCATCTTCACATTGGAGAATCTTGTTGCATTGTATCTTAAGCATTGCAAACGATTGCAGTCCGTGCCTTCTGTAGCAAAGCTAGGTGCACTAAGGGAGTTGGATCTTAGATATACTGGAATCCAACATGTACCTGAAGGCGTGGAAAGTTTGATCAATCTCGGCTATCTTAATCTCTATGTGCGAGATCTAGAGTTCCCAATCGGAATATTACTAAAGCTCTCTTGCCTTGAATATTTTCGACTGTGGTGCAGATCAAAAAATTTGAAAGTAAAAGGTGAGGAATTGGTAGGCTTGAAAATGATAGAAAAAATTGAATGTCAATCTTACAGTTTATCTAGTTTTAATATATTTGTTGGGTCTCTGCATGGCCGAGTGCTGAGAAATTACTTTCTACATCTGGGAGAGGAGGACTTGTATACAGCTGCAGACTTCAAAAAAGTTGTAACAATAATTGATTATGGCATCAGTGAAAAAGGCATAGAAGATTCACTTTTGGTCCCAATTGATGTTGAGTACCTGAGTATTGAGAGGTGCCACAATTTCAAAACCTTGAGCTATTTTTCAACACAGAAGAATGAAATTCATTTTAATTCAGGTAAAGAAAGCCTGGCAATGACATCAACTTCTTTGCTTGCTACACCACAATCAGTTCTTCCTAGTGCCTTTTCCAGTCTCACAGTTCTCAAAATCCAAGGTTGTTCAAATATAAGGAGTCTGTTCAAACCTGGGTTGCTTCTACTACTTCAAAACCTTGAAGAGGTTCTTATTTATGACTGCCCACAAATGAAGCAGTTTTTTACAACAACAGATGAGCAGGAAGCAAGCAGCAGCAACCATTTACCAATGGAAAATAAAGGTATTGCCATGAGGTTTGTTCTCCCCAACTTGAGGAGTCTCTCTTTGTGTAGGCTACCAGAATTAAAAAGCATCTGTCTGGGGTTGGTGCTTTGTCCTTCTCTCCTTTACATGACAGTTACTGCATGTCCAAATATAAGAAGGCTCCCGCTTGAGCTTCCGATTGTTGATGGTGTAGCATTTGCTCCACCTAATCTCGAACAGATCTATGTTCAAGATGAAAAATGGTGGGAATCACTGGAATGGGATCAACCTGGCTCTAAGATTGCCCTTCAACCTTTCTGCAAGTTTCTATAAAATTAATGCAATCTGACAAGGATAAGCTGTTCAAGGATCTGTAAATGCTCAGGCAAGCATTATTTTCTAGCTAGGCTACACTATTATCTATCCTTAAAAGGCTCAAAGCTCACCAGGAGCTTGTTTGGGGTAAATGAATTCCATAAAATTCTATGGAATTCATTTATAAATCCCATTTTTCATGTTTGGTATAAATAAAAATTCATTTGAAGTTCCATATGTTTAATTCTATGGAATAGGTTGTGCTTGGACCAAATTATTTCGAAATTGATAGAATTTGCAAATGAATTCTAAACTTGAAGGAATACAAAAGCTAGTAAATTTAATAAATTTTAAGTGCAAGTTAGTAAAGCTATATAGTTTGAATTCTATGGTTGATCCAAAAATCAAATGAATTTCATTGAGTTACCTTATGAAATCAATGATCTCAACTACGACTATCTTGTGCTCACTGAATACACAATTAGTTTGAATTAAAAGCAGAATAATCAAATTGTATTCTAATTTTTTTTTTTTTAAAGGTATATATACAAGAATATATATAGGAGAATTGATACAAGCTAATTCTTAACTATTGACCATATAATCAAGGACACTAATTATGCTTGAATTGATACAAGCTTATTATTAGCTATTGACCATATAATCAAGGACACTAATTATGCTTGACTATTTCACAAAGATTACTAAAATCAAGCCTAAAATATCTCTACACAATTTACTCTATCCAACCCCTCACCAACCGTACCAAGAGTTGGATTGTTAGAGCTAAAGAATCAAAATCTGGCAAGGTTATTATTACAAACCCACTCTCCCGGTTCCCTTTTGATCGATTTAAGAAAACCTGGTTGGAAGTTTCTACGTTTGGTGATGGAGTTTTTGATGAGTTTCCTGATGTTCTTGACTCGTTGGATTATAAAGTTTTTGAGATCGGCAAGGCTTATTTAATTGATGCTCCTGACAAAGGTGGAAGCGTTATCCAAGACTTAAAATAGCATATTAATATAAAGAAAGTGGTGATTTCTTCGAGTTTTTATAAGATTGGGAACGAATTTGCAGATATGGTACTATTGGTTGACATGGGACAGTGTCACAACCACTAAAATTTGGGAACTTACAGAAAGACATTGCAGCTGCATTGAATCGAGATTTTGCACAATGTAAGGATGAAACAAAAATGGCTGTCAAGTTATTTAAATGGCTGGGAAAAGCGAAAAACTGGTTGTTAATCCTTGATGATATGTGGGAAGCATTCAATCTTGAGGATGTAGGAATTCCTGAGCCTACACCTGATAATGGATGCAAATTAGTATTAACAACTCGATTGCGTGACGTTTGTCGGAGAATGGATTGCAAGGATATCAAAATGGGGCTTCTTACTGAAGAGGAGGCATGGAACTTATTTGTGGAAAAAGTTGGAAATCAAGTTTTTAATACCCCGGAATTAGAAGCAACAGCAAAACAAGTTGCTGATGAATGTGCCTGCTTGCCTCTTGCAATTGTCACTATAGCTGGTAGTATGAAGGGCGTAGATGACATATATGAATGGCAAAATGCTCTAGAGGAGTTGAGGGAATCTACAAAGGGGCTTAGGGAAGAAATGGATCAGGTGATTGAGCGGCTAAAATTTAGTTATGCGCATTTGAAAGATGACAAGTTCAGGCAGTGTCTCATATATTGTGTGCATTATACCCGGAGGACTTTTTGATCAAAAGGACACAGCTGATAAGGCGTTTGATTAGTTTAGGAATAGTAGATAAAATGAAAAGTAGCGAAGCAGAGTTTGTCAATGGATATGCTATGCTAAACAAGCTTGAAAATGCTTGTCTTTTGGAAAGCATTCGTGATAAGAAATATGTGAAGATGCATGACCTAATTAGGGAGATGGTAATACAGATGAAAAGCATGGATCATCAATTGCTTGTAGAAGCTGGAGTTCGGTTAAGAGAATTACCAAATGCGAACAGATGGACGGAGGAACTTGAGAGCGTATCCTTGATTGACAATCACATATCAGAAATTCCTTCTAGATTGTCACCAAAATGTCCAAAACTTCAAACCATGTTACTGGCACAGAATAAAGATCTGGTTAGAATTCCAGATTCTTTCTTTTCATGCATGCATGTTTTGAGGCTTCTGGATCTGTCTTATACTGGAATTAAGAGTTTACCAAACTCCATCTCCACATTGGAGAATCTTGTTGCATTGTATCTTAAGCATTGCAAACGATTGCAGTCCCTGCCTTCTGTAGCAAAGCTAGGTGCACTAAGGGAGTTGGATCTCAGATATACTGGAATCCAACATGTACCTGAAGGCATGGAAAGTTTGATCAATCTCAGGTATCTTAATCTCTATGTGCGAGATCTAGAGTTCCCAATCGGAATATTACCAAAGCTCTCTTGCCTTGAATATTTCCGACTGTGGTGCAGATCAAAAAATTTGAAAGTAAAAGGTGAGGAATTGGTAGGCTTGAAAATGATAGAAAAAATTGAATGTCAATCTTACAGTTTATCTAGTTTTAATATACTTGTTGGGTCTCTGCATGGCCGAGTGCTGAGAAAGTACTTTCTACAACTGGGAGAGAAGGACTTGTATAAAGCTGGAGACTTCAAAAAAGTTAAAAAAGTTGTAAGAATAATTGATTATGGCATCAGTGAAGACGGCATAGAAGATTCACTTTTGGTCCCAATTGATGTTGAGTTCCTGAGTATTGAGAGGTGCCACAATTTCAAAACCTTGAGCTATTTTTCAACACAGAAGAATGAAATTCTTTTTAATTCAGGAAAAGAAAGCCTGGCAATGACATCATCTTCTTTGCATGCTACACCACAATCAGTTCTTCCTAGTGCCTTTTCCAGTCTCACAGTTCTCGAAATCCATAGTTGTTCAAATATAAGGAGTCTGTTCAAACCTGGGTTGCTTCTACTACTTCAAAACCTTGGAGAGGTTGTTATTTATGACTGCCCACAAATGAAGAAGTGAGTACTTGTTTTGGGATTTGTATCATCCATCTCAAGCAGCTTCTCAATTGTTAGCTGACAGCCTCTACACTGGAGATGCTAAGTATATGACACCAATGAATTTTAGTCAATTGGCTGATGTTCAAGTTCACATCTAGGTTATTTATATAATGGCTAGATAATAAATTTAAATAATTTCAAGAAATTACAAAATGTTGATCTCTCTCTCTCTCTAGCACCTCTTTTGAGAGGAAGGCAGGTTGGAATTGCTTCTTGGCCTGCTCATAATCATCCATTGGTTATGTGTGAGTTACAATTTCATCTAATAAAAATACTTTTTCTTATTTGGCTTGATTATCTTGCAATTATGAAAATAATTTTTTTTTTAGGCTCCGGTATTTGCGTAAAATAAATTACTGGAACATATTTTTCATAATGTATTGTTGTCTAGAGGCATTTACGAAAATAAGTTAATAAAAAATATTTTCCTAATAAAAAAAAAAATTCATGTTTAAGGAAAATGACTTTCTATTTTCAAGGGCGTAAAATATTTTCTAGATTTGGCAAACTTATTATAACATTATAAATTTTCTAATTTTTTTAATTTATTAATAATTGATAGCTACCACCACCATTGGATACGACCATCGGTTAGTAGCATGCTTTCATAATTTATCATTTTTTTCACTATTCTCATATTTAACAATAAAAATTTTAAAATATGAAATTTATTATTATTATTATTATTATGAATTAAAATTTTAATATTTTTAATGAATTTTCAATACTGTAACCGAACAACAGAAAATAAATTATTTGAAAAATAGTTTCTAGTAAGTTTTTTTTTTGAAATAGACGGAGCCTAGTAACAAAAAATTATGCTAGCTATAATTAAACGGGTATTTTACGTATAAAAATCAAAAATTGTTAGTATAGAAAGTACATAAATTACTGAAATTTACAAGTTTAAGTACACGATAACATTAATTATTATATTTCAATTTTATACTTATTTTTGAAAATCGAAGTGATTCAATAATTTTTTTAATTTTTGCGTTAAATTCAACAAGAAGGTAATAGGATGACAACCCGATATGATAAAGTCCGACTTGAGGAAGACTCGCAAATTCCACCTAACCGAGGAGATCTGATATCAATTGACGGCTCGACCCGATACATAATCTGATCCAGATGATAGCGCAAATAAAAAAGAAAAAGGAAACTATCTTCCAGTTGGAAGTTGTCAAAATGGCTTAATTCTCAATATCCTTGAAGCTTGCTTAGCGCAAAATATTATTTGCTTAAGAGAAAAATGGTTACTCGTTCGGTGCTTGCTTTGCGGTTTGCACGAGGTAGGAATCCTAACTCATAAGTTCTCGCACGAAACCACCAGCCTGCAAATCGAAGACGAACAGAATGCTTTTCCGTTCATTTCTAGTTCACAAATCAATCTTTCACTCTCTTCAAGCTCATTCAAGACGCACTGTCCATCACCCAATTTCTATATTCCCTTCGTTTTTCTCTTGCTCTACTGTACCATCTTCTTCGCAGTCAACCCAACATCCGCCTCATACTCATTACAAACTGAACCATAAAGACTGGTTGTCTCCAAATGAAGTTTTAAAGATTTTCGAAGACATTAAAGACCCAGATTCAGTTATCTCTATCTGGAATCAATACTCAAAGAGAAAAGACTATAAACCCAATGAAGCTATTTTCACTGTTGTTATAAACCAGCTTGCCTGTGCCAAAAACTTTGATGCCATTGAAGAAATTATGGAAAGAATCAAATTTGAAAAGTCATGTCGTTTGTCAAACGATTTCTTTTACAATGTAATCAAGATTTATGGCCATTTAGCTGGTCTAATCAAGAAATCAATAGAAACCCTTCTAGATATGCCCAAAGGGTATAATTGTTGGCCAAATGTGAAAACTTTTAATCTTGTGTTGAATATGCTAGTATCTGCAAAGCTTTTTTATGTAGTTCATGAGATATATGTGAAAGCCCCCATTTTGGGTGTAGAAATTGATGCTTGTTGTCTTAATATTCTCATTAAAGGGTTATGTGAAAATGGGGATTTACAGTTTGCATTCAATGTGCTCGACGAATTTCCCAAACAAAGATGCAGGCCTAATGTGAGAACTTTCTCAACGCTGATGCACTACTTCTGTGCAAAAGGGGAGGTGAATAAGGCATTTGGTTTGCTTGAGAGAATGGAAAATGAGGGTATTGAAGCGGATACAATCACTTTCAATATTTTGATTTCAGGGTTAAGGAAACAAGGAAGGATTGAAGATGGGATGGAGCTGCTGCAGAAAATGAAGCTCACGGGATGCGAACCAAATGCAGGGTCTTATCAAGAAGTTCTATATGGTTTGCTTGATGCCGGGAAGTTTTTGGAGGCAAAAGAATTCATGGCTATGATGATTTGCGAGGCTAATAGTCCTAGTTTTGCATCTTACAAGAAGTTGATTCATGGGCTTTGCAATGACAAGTTGATTGGGGAGGTTGAGTTGGTTTTGAAGCAAATGGTAAAACAAGGTTTTGTTCCAAAAATGGGGATGTGGAGAGAGATTCTAAGAAGTTTATTTTCAAAGGACTGCTGCTTCTAATCTCTGTATTAGTGAGATTGTCAATGGCTAGCATCACTGAACCTTTTGTGTTGAATTTATGCTTACCAGAAGTTGACGTGTGTTATTTGCCGGAATATGCCTGAAAGGATCACCTAATGAAACAACAACAATATATTCGCTGATTAGAGCAGTCTTTGATGTGATCATCTGATTCTAGCTGAAGATTTTCCCCGTCATGCTTTCCAACATCAGATATTTGCTTGGCCATATAAAAATCGAGCCTGTTCTGATGATATCCATTTGTGCTTCAACGAGGAACTATCTGAGTTGCACGTGATCAGTGGACGGCAGTTTGCTGTTCTGCCTTTGCAGTTCTGATGATATACAATCATATGGCTACTCAACTCATACGGAACTGATCAATGTACAAACAGTAAAATTTGATCCCTTTTCCTTTTTATTCAACATAAATTTCTGCAGAGATTTCGACTTCTATATCCCTTACCTTTTCTATAGACAACATATTATTCAATGAAATGCAAATTTGGTCTGCAAGATTCTTGCAAGTCAGTCTGTTTTCTGAACGAGAAGGAAGATTTTTTTGTTTTTTTTTAATAATCAAAGGCTTACAGCTGGCCTGAAATTTGTGGACCCAATATCAGCTTAAATGGTGTCCAGGTGTAAAATATTAGCTAAATATGAAATCCATAGAAGATTTTTATGTGGTACAAAGTGGCTACAACTGACCCAATGTCTACAAACCCACGCGCCTGCTAAGCTTCATAACAGAGGAGGGATACAACTACAAAGTGCTAAGACGAACTTTATAGCTTAACTTTTCAAAGTCCCACGACAAATATTTCTACTCTTTAAATAGTGGGTGGTTAGAATATTGTATTATATTGTTTCCTTTACACAACAAGGAATTTGCTACTGATCTTCCTCTTACTGATTCAGTGAACCTTTTTTTTTCCGTGTACAAGAAAATTCAATTTTCTATTCTCAAATTCTTAAAAGGGAGGAGACACTGGCAAGGGAGTTTTTGTGGTACTTAAAATAAATCAAAGTTAACATCCATCAATCAGGTACTTTTATTCTGAAAACTTGCAGATTTGGATCTACCTGTCATTATTTTGCTTTGATTCTTGTGGTTACTAGTTGAAGAATTTTAAATGGCTAATTGCAATGCTATTAACTTACAACTAGTAGTTGAAGAAGTGAGTTGAGTGTTTGATTCTTGAAATCTTTGTTTCATGATGTAAAAGTAGCTTTTTCTCCACCCCAAAAAGGTTCTTTTGACTGCTCTTCATGAAATCTTCTGATTCTTGATTGATTGCTAATAGTAACTAAACAAATTTTATGATTAAATTTTTATGTTTGATTTTTCAGCAAGGACTTACAAAATATTTGCCCTTATGCATCAAAATATAACTTAGAAGTAGTAGTCGAAGAAGAAAGTCGTGTCTTTGATTCTTGAAATCTTTGTCTCTTAATGTAAAAGTAGCTTTTTTCCCCCTAGATGATTCCTTTGACCCTTCTTCATGAAATCTATTGCTAATAGTAAATAAACAAATTTTATGGTTAAATTCTTATGTTTGGTTTTTTATCAAGGAATTGTAAAATATTGTCTCTTATGCATCGATCTGTAGATGGAGCTTGCTGGGTCAGTTATAGAACTTGTAAACAAGTTATGGACTCCAGTAGGAACCTGCTGGGAATATCATAGACACATGGACCAATATATGAGTAATTTGAGAAGGAAAGTGAATGAACTAAACAGCCGGAAGGAAGATGTAGCTTCAAGATTAAGTGCAGAGCTTTTTCCAGGGAAATTACCTAGAAAAGAGGTTGAGCTTTGGTTGCAAAATGTAGAGACTATCAATGGTGAAATTGAGCAAGAAGTTGCGAAGCGGAAATATCTTTCACGTGCATGCTGGGCAAAACTTGCTTTTAAGAAGATACAAGAAGTGGAGGATCTTCGTCAAATGGGTGATTTTGGTGACAGTTTGGTGATTGATACACCTGCGGATGGTCGAGGGATCTTACCTGCAACAGCATTAGTTGGTGAAACAGCTAAAAGGAAGATGGACGAAATTTGGACTTGCTTGATGGATAATGAAGTTAGAAAGGTTGGAATTTATGGCATGGGTGGTGTTGGAAAAACAACCATTATGAAGCATATCAACAACAGACTCCAAAGTGGCCACGCCAAATTTGATAATGTGATTTGGGTGACAGTGTCACAACCACTAAACCTTGGGAACTTACAGAAAGACATTGCAGCTGCATTGAATCTAGATTTTGCACAACATGATGATGAAACAAGAATGGCTGTCAAGTTATTTAAATGGCTGGGAGAAAAGCAAAACTGGTTGTTAATGCTTGATGATATGTGGGAAGCATTCAATCTTGAGGATGTAGGAATTCCTGAGCCTACACCTGATAATGGATGCAAATTAGTATTAACAACTCGATTGCTTAACATTTGTCAGAGCATGGGTTGCAAGGATATCAAAATGGAGCGTCTTACTGAAGAGGAGGCATGGAACTTATTTGTGGAAAAAGTTGGACGTCAAGTTTTTATTACCCCGGAATTAGAAGCAACAGCAAAACAAGTTGCTGATGAATGTACCTGCTTGCCCCTTGCAATTATCACTATAGCTGGTAGTATGAAGGGCGAAGATGACATATTTGTATGGGAAAATGCTCTAGAGGAGTTGAGGGAATCTACAAAGGGGTTTAAGGACATGGATAAGGTGCTTGAGCAGCTAAAATTTAGTTATGCGCATTTGAAAGATGACAAGTTCAGGCAGTGTCTCATATATTGTGCATTATACCCGGAGGACTTTTTGATCAAAAGGACACAGCTGATAAGGCATTTGATTGGTGTAGGAATAGTAGATAAAATGAAAAATAGTCAAGCAGAGTTTAAAAAGGGTTATGCTATGCTAAACAAGCTTGAAAATGCTTGTCTTTTGGAAAGCAGTTGTGATAAGAAATATGTGAAGATGCATGACCTAATTAGGGACATGGTAATACAGATGAAAAGCATGGATAATCAATTGCTTGTAGAAGCTGGAGTTCAGTTAAGAGAATTACCAAATGAGAACAGATGGATGGAGGAACTTGAGAGCGTATCCTTGATTGACAATCACATATCAGAAATTCCTTCTAGATTGTCACCAAAATGTCCAAAACTTCAAACCATGTTACTGGCACAGAATAAAGATCTGGTTAGAATTCCAGATTCTTTCTTCTCATGCATGCATGTTTTGAGGCTTCTGGATCTGTCTTATACTGGAATTAAGAATTTACCAAACTCCATCTCCACATTGGAGAATCTTGTTGCATTGTATCTTAAGCATTGCAAACAATTGCAGTCCGTGCCTTCTGTAGCAAAGCTAGGTGCACTAAGGGAGTTGGATCTCAGATATACTGGAATCCAACATGTACCTGAAGGCATGGAAAGTTTGATCAATCTCAGGTATCTTAATCTCTATGTGCGAGATCTAGAGTTACCAATCGGAATATTACCAAAGCTCTCTTGCCTTGAATACTTCCGACTGTGGTCGAGATCAAAAAATTTGAAAGTAAAAGGTGAGGAATTGGTAGGCTTGAAAATGATAGAAAAAATTGAATGTCAATTTTACAGTTTATCTAGTTTTAATATATTTGTTGGGTCTCTGCATGGCCGAGAGCTGAGAAAGTACTTTCTACAATTGGGAGAGGAGGACTCGCAAGAACATAGTGACTTCAAAAAAGTTGTAAGAATAATTGATTATGGCATCAGTGAAGAAGGCATAGAAGATTCACTTTTGGTCCCAGTTGATGTTGAGTACCTGAGTATTGAGAGGTGCCACAATTTCAAAACCTTGAGCTATTTTTCAACACAGAAGAATGAAATTCATTTTAATTCAGGAAAAGAAAGCCTGGCAATGACATCATCTTCTTTGCATGCGACACCACAATCAGTTCTTCCCAGTGCCTTTTCCAGTCTCACAGTTCTCGACATCCAAGGTTGTTCAAATATAAGGAGTCTGTTCAAACCTGGGTTGCTTCCACTACTTCAAAACCTTGAAAAGGTTGATATTTATGACTGCCCACAAATGAAGCAGTTTTTTACAACAACAGATGAGCAGGAAGGAAGCAGCAGCAACCATTTACCAATGGAAAATAAAGGTATTGCCATGAGGTTTGTTCTCCCCAACTTGAGGAGTCTCTCTTTGTGTAGGCTACCAGAATTAAAAAGCATCTGTCTGGGGTTGGTGCTTTGTCCTTCTCTCCTTTACATGACAGTTACTGCATGTCCAAATATGAGAAGGCTCCCGCTTGAGCTTCCGATTGTTGATGGTGAAGCATTTCCTCCACCTAATCTCGAACATATCTATGTTGAAGATGAAAAATGGTGGGAATCACTGGAATGGGATCAACCTGGCTCTAAGATTGCCCTTCAACCTTTCTGCAAGTTTATATATAATTAATGCAATCTGACAAGGATAAGCTGTTCAAGGATCTGTAAATGCTCAGGCAATCATTATTTTCTAGCTAGACTATACTATTATCTATCCTTAAAAGGCTCAAAGCTCACCAGGAGCTTGTTTGGGGTAAATGAATTCCATAAAATTGTATGGAATTCATTTATAAATCCCATTTTTCATGTTTGGTATAAATAAAAATTCATTCGAAGTTCCACGTGTTTAATTCTATGGAACAGGCTGTGCGTGGACCAAATTATATCGAAATTGATAGAATTTGCAAATGAATTCTAAACTTGAAGGAATACAAAAGCTAGTAAATTTAATAAATTTTAAGTGCAAGTTAGTAAAGCTATATAGTTTGAATTCTATGGTTGATCCAAAAATCAAATGAATTTCATTGAGTTACCTTATGAAATCAATGATCTCAACTACGACTATCTTGTGCTCACTGAATACACAATTAGTTTGAATCAAGAGCAGAATAATCAAATTGTATTCTAATTTTTTTTTTTTTTTTTAAAGGTATATGTACAAGAATATATATAGGAGAATTGATACAAGCTAATTCTTAACTATTGACCATATAATCAAGGACACTAATTATGCTTGAATTGATACAAGCTCATTATTAGCTATTGACCCTATAATCAAGGACACTAATTATGCTTGACTATTTCACAAAGATTACTAAAATCAAAAGAAAAAGACAATACGGTAACATTTTTTAAAAAACTTTTGTTTGATTAGCTTCCTGCATGGAACCATCCTACACCCGCAAGAAATTTCTAAGAAGCCAAAAGCAAGGCATTTTAGTTTATTTATATAAACTCGTTAATTTGAATCAACTTTACTTAGTGATGATAAACCTAACAATAGATTCTTGATTTGGTGGAAACCTGCAGAATGCAGTTGTGCCTCTATCACTGCAAATTCAACAATTTAATACAGTCATAGGAAATATCACACAAGTTAGAGGTCCAAAGGCAACAGCTAAGATTCTTTCCAAAGCTTTATACATTTTCTGCTTTGGAGCTAACGAATTCTTTGATTACATGCGTGCAAAAAACAATACACCCAAAGAAGAGTTCGTGGCTGGTGTCCAATCTGCATACCATGTTCATTTGAAGGTTCTATCCTGATCTTTTTCCCTTTTATAGTACTGGGAACTTTGTTAAGGACAAATAACATTCACCTTTCTAATGGTTTTGTTCACCAACTTACGGGTTTTATCTTCTTTTTTTTTTTTTTTTTTTTTTTTTCTTTTGCATGCTTGTATTATGACAGGATGTGTATAATATGGGTGCAAGGAAATTCGGTATAATAGGAGTTCCACCAATTGGTTGTTGTCCATATGCAAGAGCCATCTATGAAAAAGAAGGTGGTGAAGGTTGTATGCAGCTTTTGAATGACTTTGCTCAAGTTTTCTATAACTCAACTCTCACTCTATTGCAAAGGATGACTTCAGAGTTGCCAAACCTCAAGTATTCTCTTGGAAATACCTATGCTATGACTATGGATTTGTTTGACAACTATCCTTCTTTTGGTAATTATGCTTATCCCTGCCATTATATATACACACACACGCGTTAGTAAAGGTCAGCAATTTTCGGTTTCTAACCGAGAATAGAACTGAGCCAATTTATTTCGGTCGGATTCAGATAGATATTTTAAAAATTCGATTACTAATCGGTTTGTATATAGATAACCGTTTGGTTTTTGATTTTTATCTGGTTACTATATATAACTAACTTTATTTTAAGTTCAAAATAACTAATTAGATTTGGAGTAATCGAATTCAAACCGAACCAAACCAATTATCATTTATTATACTGTTTGGTTTCAAATTTGATACCACAAAAATATTTTTCAATAAACCAAAATCGAGCTAATTCGATTTTGGCTTGGTTCGGTTGACCGAATGCTCACTGGAAGCATTAGACTTTAAAGTACTACTGTAGGGAGGAACCCACATATATAGGGCCCAAAAAAAGGGGCCTTGGCCCCCAATATAAAAAAATTTCAATTTTTCTCGTTAAAAAAAATTGAAAAAATATTTAAATTTGGCCCTTTCATTAATCAAAATTATAGTTTGACCCCTTACTTCTTCGGACTGGGTCGGTACCTGTACTACTCAACACTAATTTTGCTAAAATTATGAATTTTCAAGTCCTAATTAGTTTCCTCATGCACTGTTTTTTGAAATTTTTATATTTTAAAAAGTTCCATTTATATATTTTAGGGTTCAAGAACATCAAGACAGCCTGTTGTGGATTGGGAAATTACAATGGAGAAGTAGGATGTTATGAACCTATAAATCCAATTCTTTGTAGCAATAGAAGTGAATATTTGTTTTGGGATTTGTATCATCCATCTCAAGCAGCTTCTCAATTGTTAGCTGACAGCCTCTACAATGGAGATGCTAAGTATATGACACCAATGAATTTTAGTCAATTGGCTGATGTTCAAGTTCACATCTAGGTTATTTATATAATGGCTAGATAATAAATTTAAATAATTTCAAGAAATTACAAAATGTTGATCTCTCTCTCTCTCTAGCACCTCTTTTGAGAGGAAGGCAGGTTGGAATTGCTTCTTGGCCTGCTCTTAATCATCCATTGGTTATGTGTGAGTTACAATTTCATCTAATAAAAATACTTTTTCTTATTTGGCTTGATTATCTTGCAATTACGAAAATAATTTTTTTTAGGCTCCGTTTATGTCCGTAAAATAACTTGCATGAACATATTTTTTACAATTTTCTATTGTTTGGTGGCGTTTAGGAAAATAAATTAATGGAAAATATTTTTCTAATAAAAAAAATTCATTTTTAAAGAAAATGACTTTCTATTTTCAAGAGCGTAAAATATTTTCCGGATTTTGACAAACTTATTATAACCTTATAAATTTCATAATTTTTTAATTTATTAATAATCGATAGCTACCACCACCACTCACTAGCCACCACTACAGCCACCACCATTAGCTACCACCATCGGTTACCAGCAGCTTTCATAATTTATTATTTTTTTCACTATTCTCATATTTAATAATAAAAATTTAAAATATGAAATTTATTCTTATTATTGTTATGAATTAAAATTTTTAATATTTTTAATGAATTTTTAATATTGTAATTGAACAACAGAAAATAAATTATTTGAAAAATATTTTTCAGTAAATTTTTTTTTTTTTGAAAACAGACGGAGACTAGTTACAAAAAGTATATCATCCAAAAAATTATGCTAGCTATATATCAAACGGTTGTTTTGCATATAAAAGTCAAAAATCTTAAAAACTTAAATTGTTAATATAGAAAGTACATAAATTACCAAAATTTACAAATTTAAGTACACGATAACATTAATTCTTATATTTAAATTTTATACTAATTTTTGAAAATCGAAGTGATTCAATAATTTTTTTAATTTTTCCGTTAAATTCAACAAGGTAATAGGATGACAACCCGATATGATGAAGTCCGACTTGAGGAAGACCCGCAAATTCCACCTAACTAAGGTGATCTGATATCAATTTACGGCTCGACCCGATATATAATCTGATCCAGATGATAGCGCAAATGAAAAAGAAAAAGGCAACTAACTTCCAGTTGGAAGTTGTCAAAATGGCTTAATTCTCAATATCCTTGACGGCTGCTTGCTTAGCACAAAATATTATTTGCTTAAGAGAAAAATAGTTACTCGTTCGGTGCTTGCTTTGCGGTTTGCACGAGGTAGGAATCCTAACTCATAAGTTCTCGCACGAAACCACCAGCCCGCAAATCGAAGACGAACAGAATGCTTTTCCGTTCATTTCTAGTTCACAAATCAATCTTTCACTCTCTTCAAGCTCATTCAAGACGCACTGTCCATCCCTCAATTTCTATATTCCCTTCGTTTTTCTCTTGCTCTACTTTACCATCTTCTTCACAGTCAGCTCAACATCCTCCTCATACTCATTACAAACTGAACCATAAAGACTGGTTGTCTCCAAATGAAGTTTTAAAAATTTTCGAAGACATTAAAGACCCAGATTCAGTTATCTCTATCTGGAATCAATACTCAAAGAGAAAAGACTATAAACCCAATGAAGCTATTTTCACTGTTGTTATAAACCAGCTTGCCTGTGCCAAAAACTTTGATGCCATTGAAGAAATTATGGAAAGAATCAAATTTGAAAAGTCATCTCGTTTGTCAAACGATTTCTTTTACAATGTAATCAAGATTTATGGCCATTTAGCTGGTCGAATCAAGAAATCAATAGAAACCCTTCTAGATATGCCCAAAGGGTATAATTGTTGGCCAAATGTGAAAACTTTTAATCTTGTGTTGAATATGCTAGTATCTGCAAAGCTATTTTATGTAGTTCATGAGATATATGTGAAAGCTCCCATGTTGGGTGTAGAAATTGATGCTTGTTGTCTTAATATTCTCATTAAAGGGTTATGTGAAAATGGGGATTTACAGTTTGCATTCGATGTGCTCGACGAATTTCCCAAACAAAGATGCAGGCCTAATGTGAGAACTTTCTCAACGCTGATGCACTACTTCTGTGCAAAAGGGGAGGTGAATAAGGCATTTGGTTTGCTTGAGAGAATGGAAAATGAGGGTATTGAGGCGGATACAATCACTTTCAATATTTTGATTTCAGGGTTAAGGAAACAAGGAAGGATTGAAGATGGGATGGAGCTGCTGCAGAAAATGAAGCTCAAAGGATGCGAACCAAATGCAGGGTCTTATCAAGAAGTTCTATATGGTTTGCTTGATGCCGGGAAGTTTTTGGGGGCAAAAGAATTCATGGCTATGATGATTTGTGAGGCTAATAGTCCTAATTTTGCATCTTACAAGAAGTTGATTCATGGGCTTTGCAATGACAAGTTGACTGGGGAGGTTGAGTTGGTTTTGAAGCAAATGGTAAAACAAGGTTTTGTTCCAAAAATGGGGATGTGGAGAGAGATTCTAAGAAGTTTATTTTCAAGGACTGCTGCTTCTAATATCTGTATTAGTGAGATTGTCAATGGCTAGCATCACTGAAACTTTTGTGTTGAATTTATGCTTACCAGAAGTTGACGTGTGTTATTTGCCGGAATATGCCTGAAAGGATCACCTAATGAAACAACAACAATATATTCGCTGTTAGAGCAGTCTTTGATGTGATCATCTGATTCTAGCTGAAGATTTTCCCCGTCATGCTTTCCAACATCAGATATTTGCTTGGCCATATAAAAATCGAGCTTGTTCTGATGATATCCATTTGTGCTTCAACGAGGAACTATCTGAGTTGCACGTGATCAGTGGACGGCAGTTTGCTGTTCCGCCTTTGCAGTTCTGATGATATACAATCATATGGCTACTCAACTCATACGGAACTGATCAATGTACAAACACTAAAATTTGATCCCTTTTCCTTTTTATTCAACATAAATTTCTGCAGAGATTTCCACTTCTACATCCCTTACCTTTTCTATACACAACATATTATTCAATGAAATGCAAATTTGGTCTGCAAGATTCTTGCAACTCAGTCTGTTTTCTGAACGAGAAGGAAAATCAATTAGTAAGTGCTTGTTTTTTTTCCAGGTTTGATAGATTGTATATATTTATTTGCTTCAAAACGTACTGTTGTACTGACAAGAATATTGCAGAAGTTCAAACACCATTAATGTGATTAATCCTATAATTTTTTAGTTCTTCTTTTAATCTATGCCACAGAGTTAGTGGCCAAGTTGTTTTTGTTTTTTTTAATAACCAAAGGCTTACAGCTGGCCTGAAACTTGTGGACCCAATATCAGCTTAAATGGTATCTGGTGTAAAATATTAGCTAAATATGAAATCTATAGAAGATTTTCACGTGGTACAAAGTGGCTACTACCGACCCAATGTCTACAAACCCACGCGCCAGCTAAGCTTCATAACAGAGGAGGGGTACAACAACAAAGTGCTAAGACGAATTTTATAGCTTTACTTTTCAAAGGCCCCACGACAAATATTTCTACTCTTAAAATAGTGGGTGGTTATTTTCAGTCAGAATATTGTATTATATTGTTTCCATTACACAACAAGGAATTTGCTATTGATCTTCCTCTTACTGATTCAGTGAACAGTTTATTTCCGCGTACAAGAAAATTCAATTTTCTATTCTCAAATTCTTAAAAGAGAGGAGACACTGGCAAGGGAGTTTTTGTGGTACTTAAAATAAATCAAAGTTAAGATCCATCAATCAGGTACATTTATTCTGAAAACTTGCAGATTTGGATCTGCCTGTCATTATTTTGCTTTGATTCTTGTGGTTACTAGTTGAAGAATTTTAAATGGCTAATTGCAATGCTATTAACTTACAACTAGTAGTTGAAGAAGTGAGTTGAGTGTTTGATTCTTGAAATCTTTGTTTCATGATGTAAAAGTAGCTTTTTCTCCACCCCAAAAAGGTCATTTTGGCTGCTCTTCATGAAATCTTCTGATTCTTGATTGATTGCTAATAGTAAGTAAACAAATTTTATGATTAAATTCTTATGTTTGATTTTTCAGCAAGGACTTACAAAATATTTGCCCTTATGTATCAAAATATAACTTAGAAGTAGTTGTTGAAGAAGAAAGTTGTGTCTTTGATTCTTGAAATCTTTGTTTCTTAATGTAAAAGTAGCTTTTTCCCCCCTAGATGATTCCCTTGGCCCTTCTTCATGAAATCTTTGGATTCTTAATGGATTGCTAATAGTAAATAAACAAATTTTATGGTTAAATTCTTATTTTTGATTTTTGATCAAGGACTTGTAAAATATTGTCTCTTTTGCATCGATCTGTAGATGGAGCTTGCTGGGTCAGTTATAGAACTTGTAAACAAGTTATGGACTCCAGTAGGAACCCGCTGGGAATATCATAGACACATGGACCAATATGTGAGTAATTTGAGAAGGAAAGTGAATGAACTAAACAGTCGGAAGGAAGATGTAGCTTCAAGATTAAGTGCAGAGCTTATTCCAGGGAAATTACCTAGAAAAGAGGTTGAGCTTTGGTTGCAAAATATAGAGACTATCAATGGTGAAACTTTTGCAATTGAGCAAGAAGTTGCGAAGCGGAAATATCTTTCACGTGCACGCTTGGCAAAACTTGCTTTTAAGAAGATACAAGAAGTGGAGGATCTTCATCAAAAGGGTGATTTTGGTGACAGTTTGGTGATTGATACACCTGCAGATGTTGGAGAGATCTTACCTGCAACAACATTAGTAGGTGAAACAGCGAAAAGGAAGATGGAAGAAATTTGGACATGCTTGATGGATAATGATGTTAGAAAGGTTGGAATTTATGGCATGGGTGGTGTTGGAAAAACAACCATTATGAAGCATATCAACAACAGACTCCAAAGAGGCCATGACAAATTTGATAATGTGATTTGGGTGACAGTGTCAAAAGCACTAAACCTTGGGAACTTACAGAAAGACATTGCAGCTGCATTGAATCAAGATTTTGCACAATATGAGGATGAAACAAGAATGGCTGTCAAGTTATTTGCATGGCTGCGAGTAAAGAAAAACTGGTTGTTAATCCTTGATGATATGTGGGAAGCATTCAATCTTGAGGATGTAGGAATTCCTGAGCCTACACCTGATAATGGATGCAAATTAGTATTGACAACTCGATCGCTTGACATTTGTCGGAGCATGGATTGCAAGGATATCAAAATGGAGCTTCTTACTGAAGAGGAGGCATGGAACTTATTTGTGGAAAAAGTTGGATATCAAGTTTTTATTACCCCAGAATTAGAAGCAACAGCAAAACAAGTTGCTGATGAATGTGCCTGCTTGCCTCTTGCAATTATCACTATAGCTGGTAGTATGAAGGGCGTAGATGACATATATGAATGGGAAAATGCTCTAGAGGAGTTGAGGGAATCTACAAAGGGGCTTAGTGACATGGGTAAGGTGTTTGAGCAGCTAAAATTTAGTTATGCGCGTTTGAAAGATGACAAGTTCAGGCAGTGTCTCATATATTGTGCATTATACCCGGAAGACTTTTTGATCAAAAGGACAGAGCTGATAAGGCATTTGATTGGTGTAGGAATAGTAGATAAAATGAAAAGTAGGCAAGCAGAGTTTGCCAAGGGATATGCTATGCTAAACAAGCTTGAAAATGCTTGTCTTTTGGAAAGCATTTATGATAAGAAATATGTGAAGATGCATGACCTAATTAGGGACATGGTAATTCAAATGAAAAGCATGGATCATCAATTCCTTGTAGAAGCTGGAGTTCGGTTAAGAGAATTGCCAAATGAGGACAGATGGATGGAGGAACTTGAGAGCGTATCCTTGATTGACAATCACATATCAGAAATTCCTTCTAGATTGTCACCAAAATGTCCAAAACTTCAAACCATGTTACTGGCACAGAATAAAGATCTGGTTAGAATTCCAGATTCTTTCTTTTCATGCATGCATGTTTTGAGGCTTCTAGATCTTTCTTATACTGGAATTAAGAATTTACCAAACTCCATCTCCACATTGGTGAATCTTGTTGCATTATATCTTAAGCATTGCAAACTATTGCAGTCCGTGCCTTCTGTAGCAAAGCTAGGTGCACTAAGGGAGTTGGATCTCAGATATACTGGAATCCAACATGTACCTGAAGGCATGGAAAGTTTGATCAATCTCAGGTATCTTAATCTCTATGTGCAAGATCTAGAGTTACCAATCGGAATATTACCAAAACTCTCTTGCCTTGAATACTTGCGACTGTGGTGGAGATCAAAAAATTTGAAAGTAAAAGGTGAGGAATTGGTAGGCTTGAAAATGATAGAAAAAATTGAATGTCAATTTTACAGTTTATCTAGTTTTAATATATTTGTTGGGTCTCTGCATGGCCGAGTCTTGAGAAAGTACTTTCTACAACTGGGAAAGGAGGACTTGCATAAACCTGGAGACTTCAAAAAAGTTGTAAGAATAATTGATTATGGCATCAGTGAAGAAGGCATAGAAGATTCACTTTTGGTCCCAATTGATGTTGAGTACCTGAGTATTGAGAGGTGCCACAATTTCAAAACATTGAGCTATTTTTCAACACAGAAGAATGAAATTCATTTTAATTCAGGAAAAGAGAGCTTGGCAATGACATCATCTTCTTTGCATGCTACACCACAATCAGTTCTTCCTAGTGCCTTTTCCAGTCTCACAGTTCTCAAAATCCAAGGTTGTTCAAATATAAGGAGTCTGTTCAAACCTGGGTTGCTTCTACTACTTCAAAACCTTGAAGAGGTTCTTATTTATGACTGCCCACAAATGAAGCAGTTTTTAGCAGCTACAACAACGGATGAGCAGGAAGCAAGCAGCAGCAACCATTTACCAATGGAAAATAAAGATATTGCCATGAGGTTTGTTCTCCCCAACTTGAGGAGTCTCTCTTTGTGTAAGCTACCAGAATTAAAGAGCATCTGTCTGGGGTTGGTGCTTTGTCCTTCTCTCCTTTACATGACAATTAGTGGATGTCCAAATATAAGAAGGCTCCCGCTTGAGCTTCCAATTGTTGATGGTGAAGCATTTCCTCCACCTAATCTCGAACAGATCTATGTTCAAGATGAAAAATGGTGGGAATCACTGGAATGGGATCAACCTGGCTCTAAGATTGCCCTTCAACCTTTCTGCAAATTTCTATATAATTAATGCAATCTGACAAGGATAAGCTGTTCAAGGATCTGCAAATGCTCAGGCAAGCATTATTTTCTAGCTAGGCTATACTATTATCTATCCTTAAAAGGCTCAAAGCTCACGAGGAGCTTGTTTGGGGTAAATGAATTCCATAAAATTGTATGGAATTCATTTATAAATCCCATTTTTCATGTTTGGTATAAATAAAAATACATTTGAAGTTCCATATGTTTAATTCTATGGAATAAGTTGTGCTTGGACCAAATTATATCGAAATTGATAGAATTTGCAAATGAATTCTAAACTTGAAGGAATACAAAAGCTAGTAAATTTAATAAATTTTAAGTGCAAGTTAGTAAAGCTATATAGTTTGAATTCTATGGTTGATCCAAAAATCAAATGAATTTCATTGAGTTACCTTATGAAACCAATGATCTCAACTACGACTATCTCGTGCTCACTGAATACACAATTAGTTTGAATCAAGAGCAGAATAATCAAATAGTATTCTAATCTTTTTTTTTTAAGGGTATATATACAAGAATATATATAGGAGAATTGATACAAGCTAATTTTTAACTATTGACCATATAATCAAGGACACTAATTATGCTTGAATTGATACAAGCTCATTATTAGCTATTGACCCTATAATCAAGGACACTAATTATGCTTGACTATTTCACAAAGATTTACTAAAATCAAGCCTAAAATATCTCTACACAATTTACTCTATCCAACCCGTCACCAACCGTACCAAGAGTTGGATTGTTTGAGCTAAAGAATCAAGATCTGGCAAGGTTATTATTACAAACCCACTCTCCCGGTTCCCTTTTGATCGATTTAAGAAAACCTGGTTGAAGGTTTCTACGTTTGGTGATGGAGTTTTTGATGAGTTTCCTGAAGTTCTTTACTTGTTGGATTATAAAGTTTTTGAGATCGGCAAGGCTTATTTAATTGATGCTCCTGACAACGGTGGAAGTGTTATCCAAGACTTAAAATAGCATATTAATATAAAGAAAGTGGTGGTTTCTTCGAGTTTTTATAAGATTGGGAACGAATTTGCAGATATGGTACTATTGGTTGACATGGGGGATTTGTGTTTGTGGAGAATAGGAGACGAGAAATGGACTAATATTGATAGAGGTTTTGCTGATATTATTTTTCACAATGGGAAATTCTATGCTCTTGATTGTAATGGATCTGTTATAACAGTTGATCCCAAAAACTTTCAGACTACATTCGTTGCTCCTGAATTGTGTCTTATTAGTATTTTTGTGGGGACGACCCAACGCACTTGGTGGAATCACTTGAGGATTTGTTCTTGTTATTGTATTTATCTGATTCTGACTATGATTCTGATGACTCTCAGTATGATTCTGATAATATAATTCCAATCAAAGTTTACAAATTGGAGGAGGGGAAGAATAAATGGGTTAAGGTTGAAGGATTGGAAGATCGCATGTTATTTATTGGTGATGAAAGTTGTTTCTCTTGTTTCGTAAATGACTTGCCTGGTGCCAAGGGGAACTGTGTTTATTTCAAATATGATGACAAGTTTTCAGGATTTTTTGACATGGAGAATCACACTACTAAGTTGTTGTCTACCTCTAGATCTAGTCTGATGTTTCGTTGTTGATGAGTTCTGAAAGATTGTGGTGTTGTGTTGTTGCTGAGTTCATTTATTTCTACAAGGTACTCTAATTAGGCAATGTTTGTTGTTCTTTTTTGTTAGGCATTTGCATTCACAAGAACTTGCCCTAGAATATAAGTAAATGGAAATTATAATATACTTATATCTCTACACCTAATCTTTTCCTTCATTAAAAACCTGAAAATATGAAATCCCAAATCAATTCTACAAATTTTTAGAATCTTTAGTTGTCATATAAAAATTTTTTTATTAGGGCAAAAGAAATTTAAAATCTTTCAATTCATTAAACAATACTGCCAAGTATGCATGTTGAGTTCACTTAAATTGATGGATTCTGAATGAATATATTCTACCCCTCCATTGCCAAATTATGTAAAATTCGCTTCCTAACCATTTCCAACTTATCTTGAAAGGGAAAATGATAAACAAAAAGGAAAGCAATTAAGTTGTGCTAAAATTTTCTATCAACCCACAGAAATTTACTGATAAGCTGATCAAGAATGAGGACTTGTCTGCAGATCAGAAGGATGAGTTCAAGGTGAAAACTTATTAAATGTATTCATTTTTTTGTAGGTTCTCTTATTTACTAATATTGAACCCAATTCTTGTTTCACCCTTTGTCAGGAGTTCGTCAAAGAGAAAGTTTAAAAAGCAAAGACAGCTATCTGGGAGGTATTATGCAGCCCAGTATGTTGTTTTCTTTTGTTTAAGACTGTTTGTAAGAGATATGTAAACTAGCTTTGAACTAATTTTGGTTTTCTGCAGGCAAGGAAATTGAGGGAAAAGACCTTGGAAGAAATGAGTGAGGAAACAAAAGAGGCCTATCGAAATATGAAGTTTTACAATTTCTATCCTGTGCAAACTCCAGATACGCCCGATGTATCAAATGTAAAGGTGAAATGTTGGAAATTTCTCTTCTATGTACTTCATACTGCTAACTTTTTTCATATGCAATAATTTTGCGTTAAGAAAGTTGTTCCATATGTTAATAGTTACGTTGGCTTTGCAGGAACGATATATAAACAGGTACTACGATAAGGCTCACGAGGTTCTATGACTCAAGCCATGTAGCACCAAGAGATGCCTTGGGCTTTGCTTTGGCAGCCGGAAATGGTTGGTTCTGAGGATTTTTCTTCTTCTTCGCCCTCGAGGAAGTTGGAAGGCTCGTCTCTGGTGCCCCATGATGCTATTCTTTCATCAAATATAGGTATCTTAGTAGAAAGATACATACCCGTAGTTCGAGAATTTTTAGATAAACAGTTGAGTCCCTCGTTACAATGGGGAGGCATTTGTATGATACATCCTCGAGACTTAAATTTTCAATATATTGTTCAGTTGCAGGTGGTAAAATTTCCCTGTCACTAAAGCTTTGTTTGAATAGAAGAAGAAAGAAAATGTTAAAGGAAATAAAATAATGAAGATAATTTATTTCACATAAAATAATGTAATTTTCTTATTTTATTCTTTATCTTTTACCTAATTTTTCGGGTCCAAATAAAAAAATTAGGATATTTTTCCATTCTTTGAAGACAAGAAAAGTCCTTTATTTTGACTAGTGTTCAACGATGATTATTTATAATTTATTTTTTAAATATTTTTTATTAATTTTTATAAAGACAATATAAAAATTCAATTCTTTTATTTATAATTATTACATGTATAAAAATAGGTGCAAACCACTATCATACATATCTAATATTTGATGAAAAATTTTAATAATTTTTTACAATATATTTTTTTGACAAAATGGAATAGTTAAAGTTGAAAATAAATAATTATTTGATCCAAAATCTCGCCATATATAAAAATAAATACATATATAAATTATTGATAATCAAATAGAAAATTTTTTGTGATAGTATACCAAAATAAAAAAAAATCAAAATTTAAAATTAGTACCTCAGCCATTAATAATAATAAAGTAAGAAGTTATCGATATAGCAATAGCAAAGAAACTATTGATAGTAGAAAGTCTTCAATGAATTATTGATAATAAAAAATAAAAAAAAATCTTTGATAGTAGTCGAAGAAAATATAGTTATTTGATAGATTAAATTTTCAATTGAGTTATTATTTAAATATTTATCCTTTATTATCACAATAATATAGACGTAACATTAAAATCAAGGTATAATAAATTTTTAGATTAAAAATATGCAACAACTTAAAAAAAAAAAAAAGAAGCATTAAATGTTAAAAAGATTACAATCATGATTTAAATAATTTTTTAAAAAAATTAAAAAATTTATACTAATTGAAAATTGATCAAAAAATTTACTTAGCAAATTAAGGATAAAATAATTAATACATTTAATAGAATGATAATTTAATAGAATGATAAGACAAAAAGTAACTAACAATATTAACAAAGCAAATAAAAGAAAATATGAGGAAAAGAAAATAATTCAATTTATAATTTATAAATTTAATTATTTTTACATTTTTAATATAAAATAGTTAAGTTCTTTACAATAAAATTATAAATATAATTGATTTAATATTGGATCCAATCCAAACTTCTACGATAGGAATTTCATTCCTAATTAAAATTGGATAGAATTTTTCGATTAATATTTGATTTAATATTAATAATATATATATATATATATATATATATATATATATATATATAGTTTATTTAATTAATTTATTGTTAATCAACTAATAAAACATAAATAAAATTTATAAATTTCTATACATGTAAAAAAATCATGATTTATTATATTATAATTTAAATATTGAAATGTAATTTTCTTAATTTATTTTTATTTTTTTCCTAATTTAGAGTGCTGTTAATTTTGCTGATTTGAGTAAAAAAATTAGGATATTTTTCCATTCTTTTCAGACAAAAAAAGTCCTATATTTTGATGTTTCATATATTTTCTTTCCTTCAAAAATATCCACATTTACCACATTTCAAGATAAGGAAAGAAAATTTCCTCTAAATTCTTTCCTCATAAAAAAAATATTTATTTCGAAACAATCGGCACTCAAACAATGGCAAGGACTTAGTTGACTCCATAGAAACTGTAGGTCAAGTCAATGCCAAAAAAAAAAAAAAAAAAAAAAAAGAAAAAAGAAGCAGCATAAAGATGCATCCCACTGGAACACCACCACCACCACCACCACCAATAAACTGACACAAAGATCCAATCTTTACCAGAATCAGTGGAAGCTCGATCAATAGAGAGAGAGAGAGAGAGAGAGAGAGAGAGCAAATGAGTCAGTGGGCCGATCTTCCAAAAGAGCTAATAGAATCGATCGGAAAATGTCTCGATTCTCCTGTTGACGTTCTCCGCTGTCGCTCAGTCTGCAAGTCTTGGCGATGCTACGTTGCTGTTCCTTCTTTTGACCAAGAAATTCCTTATTTAATCCTTAAAATTCCTCAACCCATCAGAGCAGATGCTATTCTCGTCCAATCCACTGTTTGTAGGATTGAGTTTGCAAATCAGAATTCGAATTCCTCTAGTTGTTCAATGACAAAAGGTTGGTTAACCAAAATTGGGGAGTCCAGATACGGAAAATTGAAGCTTCAAAACCCACTTTCAGATAAGAAAATCAGGTACCCTCTGTTGAATTTATTGGACACTAATTTTACCCAATTAAGTAAAGGATTCATGCTTAAACACCCATCTGGGCATCCTGTTTATGGGGTTAATAAAGTAGTTCTATTTCCAATTAGTGAAAAACATTACAGCAAAAATGAGATTGGCATTTTAGCTATTTTCCATGAAGGAAAATTAGGTTACTGGAAATATGGACATGACAATTGGACCCTTTTAGATGATACAAACTTTCAATATGATGATATTATTGAATATAAGGGTCAAATTTATGTTGTTGATACATGGGGTAAAGTTTCTTGGATTGATTCATCTTTGAAATTGATTCAATATTCACCTCCTTTGTTTGGTTGTGGTGAACAGAAGCATTTGGTGGAGTCATGTGGTGATCTTTATGTAGTTGATAGGTATCTTGATGGAAAAAGAATAACATGGAAAGATTATCATATTTTTGATGATGTTGGAAATAATATTCCCATTCGTCATAGGAGGTATAGGAAATGTAATCCTAATGCCATTGATTTTAGAGTACATAAATTGGATGAAGATTGGGGTAAATGGGTTGATGTGAAATCTTTGGAAGATAGAGCTTTTGTTTTGGGTGTTGATTGTAATTTCTCCATTTCGTGTAGCGATTTTGCTGGAGGTAAAGGGAACTGTATTTATTTCACAGAAGATGACAATTATTTAGGAAGAGGATTGAGTAATGATTGCATTCGTGTGTTTCGGTTAGAAGATCATAGTATTGAGAAAATAGGAGCATTGCCCGAGTATTCTGAGGTATTTTGGCCACCAGATACTGGCTCAGAAGGAACAAATCTGGCTCAATGTTCTTTATCTTATTTCAGTTAGAATGGTCATTTGTATCATTTCAAATCTTTTTAATGTTGAAGTTCTAATGTATTCAGTGAGACATTGTTGCTTTCTTGGTTTTTGAGTTTGAAATACATGGTTGCTTTAGACTTGTGATCTTTGATCATTTTATTTATCTATTGCATCACTTGTGTGTTTGTTTCTTCCTCCCAAATTTTCAATTTTTGCCTCCATCAATCATGAACAACTGGTAATCCTTTGCCCCTCCTAAGTTCAATTCCCAGCTTTATCACTAATTATAAATTATAACTGATTGCGAGAGCTAATATTCTAATGGTTAAAGTTTGATCCTTTAATGGTTGATCCTCAAACACCATTATTGTTATGTTTAGCTTAGCATTTCCAAGAAAAATAAAATAGATCTAAGACTCTGGATATTTTAAACAGAAAACTATTCATCATTTACAACTTTATTTTGCTAAGAACCAAAATGTGAAGTTTGCTTCTAATGTCGGGTCAGAATTGTAGTATGGTTTCTCCAAATTCAATGGGAGCTGAAATGGATGAAGCTTGAAAGGCTAGCTGGTATTTAGTTGTATCCATAGTTATCCACTGCAAATTGATATTATTTGTATCTGTTATTCTATTTGTGAAATTGACGTTTTAGAATTGAAATTTGTTCGACACTGATGATGGCATAAAAAACACATAATTTTGATTAATTTTGAAAAGAGCATTCATTTTATAATTAATTTCTGAATATCATTTCCCCTAAAACCTTAATATCGCGGACGACCTGACATGACATGACCTGATCAGACGATCTAAAACCCAAATTGACACAACCCAATCCTGCCCGTTTCTACCTCTGCGTACAAGCACATGGATTTTCATGTTCTATGCAGAGATTATGGGAGGCAACCTTTATGTAGTACTCACGATGTATGAGAGTTATATCCTCTTGCAGCAACAAATTCTTACATTTCTTGGTTCTTTAAATTAAACACAAGATTTCTGCCTCCAAATTTTGGAGATTGTGGTTATATTGCAGAAACAAATGAACTTTTATATATACTTTCTACCATTTGACATCTGTTATTTCTAACTTGGTGGCTTGGCTCAATTCAGTTTGGTTTTAGCAAATCTTTTCTTGCTCGACTGCTGCATATAGTTGAACTTTGATTAAGCATGTCTATGCTTATCAAAGTGCACGATGGATCAATTAAAACAGAATTCCGAATGGCCTCAACTCTAGCACCACTTTATGGAATCAGCAAATTGCTAATTACTTACAACTATGCCCGAGGTCTTGATACATGATTGAATAAACAACTTATGAGTTAAAGAAAATGCGCCAGTGTTGCACTTACATTAGATGGTACAAAGGATTATGAAGCATTCACATGTTTCAGAACTGCCTTGGCAGACTGATTGGTGAAAACCTTCTGCCTGAATTGCACGTAAGGGTACCCAATAAATGACAGGAAGTGGGCAGGTTTTGATAAGGAAAGCACCTCATACCAGACTTGACTCTTCTCATCCATTTCAATTGAAAAACGCTCTTCCCCAGCCTGTTTTGCAGCAAAATAGCAAATATGCTAGTGATAGTAAGTGTACATGTCTGAAGTGGAAAAATTTTGATGAACATAATCTGAAAAATTAATACGCATTTATGCCAGTGGAGATGACCTAAAAATTCCATTATGAATCCGAATGCATGCACTTACAGAAATCAAACATATCAAAACAAGAACTGTGAGTCATAAATGTGAAGTAAAATTCTCACTGTTGTTGATGAATAAAATGAACTATATAGATATGAGATAAAGAAACCTAAGGACAAGATCCAAATGAACGCATAGAAGAGTAAAAAGTTGAGCTACATGAAAATTAATTAAATACAGATAAAATGTTATAAAAGCAATGCAATACAATCATCTGAATATTGTGAAAATTTTGCAATATATAACATTAAACAATACTACCTGAATTCATACATGTCTTTAAAGCATTTCTAGTACGTTGGTAATCCCACGAGTCAAATTTGCAAATAGAATTAGATTCATTGCATCATGGATGAAAATATGGCAATAGTGCTAAAATGAAAAATCAAGTTATTATATTTCTTAAGTAAATGTTGCAAAGGATAAGCATAGGCTGCCATATTATATGAAAAAGGGATTTGCGCATGCTATATGATGAAGAAAATGCAGAAAAAAAAAATTCTAAGCTTTATAGGAACTGCAAATCAACCTATGTAACCTCAGCAATGAATTGAATTATCAAGATAATGGCAATTGATAATCATCCAAACGTATTCAAATCTCAAATTGCAAGCAAACAAGCACTAACCAGAAGATGACCTTGAAGGGTACCGCCACCAAAAGAAAATGAAGCCATACTCTTTTTAGCATTTCTACTTTCATTAACATAAACCACCTGAAGAGGCATCATGACCCAAGGCAGAAACTCCTTTACACAAACACAGAACTTCACCCCACTTTGAATTGGAGTTTTCGGATCGACAAATGCCCAATTCAGTCCAAAATGCCTGCAACGAAATAAAATTCCCAATTCATTATTAAAAGCTCTCTCAATGTGTAAAAAGAAAAATACATATAGTCCACTAACCTCCATGTTTGAAGAGCTAACTTGCCCTTTTCGAAAGTGTCAAGACCAGAACCAACTAAAACACGGGCATGGTTTAGCAAGAAACCATCTTTAGAGAGTTCATGATCTTCTTTGAGGGAAGATGCAGTTTTAGCAGTAGCTCCCCTGTACTTAGAGTTATAGTTGAAGGCAGCTGACCTAAGTTACATAACGAAAAATTATAAGCAACTACATAACTAGATTCAATTTCTAACAACAAGAAGAAGAAAAATTGAAAATCTTATCGACTTCAATTTACTTGGTTAAACAATCCTTCTGCTCTTGAGGAGAGGGTCGATTCCAGCACAAGAAAACCATCTTTCTCTAAAATGTTCTGAGTAAGAAACCTTCACAACGACAATTACAAATATCAGGAATGGAATAGCAAAAAACACATTAACCCTAAAAATACATAGCAGAAACCAAACTATTGAACAGTTTAGAACCGAACTCTTTCTTGATACACAACTAAGATTTTGGAAGCAAATTTTTCATTTTTTTAAGAAAAATTTGAGAAATGAAATTGCAAATTCAATATATTTAAGTTCAATTAGAGTTGTAATACCTTGTTAACTCTTGGCTGAATCCTCAGCTTTCACTTCCTCATGATAAAGCTCTGGTTTTTAGGATAGTCAAATTCACGTCAGTGAAGTTGAAGGGAGGAGAAGCAGAGAGAGAATTGAAAGCACAAAATGTGCGCCGTATAAAACGACATCAAGGCACAACGTTTCTAACTAAAAGAAGAACAAGATTAATTAGATATATCGAACGACATTTGATGAATCTTTAAGCGAGCGTTTTTTATCAACTCATTCCCACTACAGCATCGAATGACGTCAAGGACATGACATTATTTTACAAAGGGTACATCCAATTGAAAAGGATCAAACCAATGGACTTTCTCTGCTTATGTTATGGCCTTGGGCCCTTTAGCAAAAAACGACGGTCGTATTAGTATTTTAGATGTAGACATGTCTAATGGGCCATATCCTATATTGGGCTTGGTTGCCATCTCCCTCCTGATAACAAATCCAGAGGACGAAGAATTGAAAATTTCACGAAAATTTAACAGAGAAATAGAATCAGTTGTTCGGCGAAGACGAAGGTTTTACCTATTATCCAGGTGATAACGGCGACGTTTCCCTTCGCATAGGAGGTTAGAGATGAAGAAGTCGCCATTGCCAGTGCAGAATATTTGCAGTAATGAGAAGAAGATAACTGGAAAAGAAGCATTGGTGAAGCTATTGAGATGGCATTTTGGTTATTCTGATTTCAGAGCCAAGCAGTTGGAAGCGATTCAAGCTGTTTTATCAGGTACTCTATAATTACACCATTTCACTTACCTGTAATTGGATTTTTGTTTAATTGATTATTGTCTTTGAAAGGGAGAGATTGCTTTTGCTTAATGCCAACTGGAGGAGGCAAGTCTATGTGTTATCAGATTCCTGCTCTTGCAAAACCAGGGATTGTGCTTGTTGTTTCTCCTTTAATAGGTGATTATGTTGTATTGTTTTTGGTTTTCCTTTTTCAAGGGAGTTAGGACACAGCTCTAACTTCTTTTTTGATTGGTTCTTCATTTCTATTTTGCAGCTTTGATGGTAAGTACTGTAGAGCAATTTCTCTTGCTTTCTCCTTTTTCTTTCCTTCAAAAAATCACAGATATTAAATTTTTTTTTTTTTTTTAACTTGTTTTCAGGAAAACCAAGTCATGGCTTTGAAGGAGAAAGGAATTGCTGCTGAGTTTCTCTCCTCAACCCAAACATCACAGGTCAAAAATAAAGTGAGTTTTTTTCTTGGGCTTGATTTGCTTTTCTGATAATTTTTATTGACCTTGGATTTTACAGTGCCTAAGACCTGTCAATTTGAAAATGTGTAATTCTAAAGTGGAGACTCTTATTTATTTATAAATTATTAGATTCATGAAGACCTGGATTCTGGAAAACCATCCGTAAGGCTGTTGTATGTGACTCCAGAATTGATTGCAACAGCAGGATTTATGTCAAAGCTAACAAAGATTCATGCTAGAGGATTCTTGAATCTCATTGCAATAGATGAGGTAGAAAATTATGTTTTCTATGTGTTGGTAGAGATTGAACTTTGTCCACAAAAGGACATGCAGGTTATTATCGGTATTAATTTACTATCTCTCCTCGCTCAATTTTGTTCAGGCACATTGCATTTCATCATGGGGCCATGATTTCAGGTTTGTTGCTTCTTTAATCTATAAGTGAGACGTGACTCCTATTGTTGCCTATTTTATTTTTGCTGGATGTTCCTGCCTGTCTTCTTCATGATGTCCTTGCATACAAACACACAAAATATTTCTCCATGCTGTCAAATATGTATATAGATGTAGTTAGAATTTCTTTCCCTCTGTCCTATGTATATATGCAAATCATTATTTGTAAAGGAGTGGATATCAGAAGGTGCTTTTTTTTTTTTTTGAATTTACATATTACTGAAATTCTCTTTTATTTTATATATATAATTTTTTTTCTGGAACAGGCCTAGTTATCGTAAGCTTTCAACTTTAAAGAATCGTCTTCCAGATATACCAACTTTGGCTTTGACGGCCACAGCTTCTCCTGAGTGAGAAATGCGTTCTTTTTCATTATTTATGTTGGCCTTACAATTCTTTTAAATCATCCAAGGCGAATAATAGAAAAGGAAAGAGAGCTGATAATTATTCAGTTGTTCATCTTATCTCCAGAGTGCAGAGGGATGTGATAGAGTCTTTGTGTCTGCAAGACCCTTTGATTCTCAAATCTTCCTTTAATCGTCCAAATATATATTATGAAGGTACGTCCTGCTAGCTTATTTCAGAAAATAACAAGGCATTGACTGTAATTTAAGAAGATTCTCTGTTTGGAAAAATAGATAGTCCTGTCCCAGTTTATCTTATTTTAGACAGTCTGGCTTACTAGCAAAACGTCTTAAGTTGTCTATCAAACTTTTTCATTGATCCCTAGTCTGAAATTTTTGTATGATTATTCTTATTCTAGATACATTGAAAATTAAAACTGAGGATGCTTGAAAAAGAATGCACATTTATAGACAGTTGCAACTAGACTATTTTAATAGTATCTGTGGTGGTTAGAGTAATTGCAACCACTGAATATGGGGGAGCCAAAAAATCCCAAGAAAATGAGTTGAAGAACAAAACCAAATTATCTCTAGTTTGTCTACATAAGTAGCAAATAAGCTCAATCAGGCTTTCATTTGGAATCTGTCTTAAAAAAAATAGGTGAAAGAAATTAAGAAAGAATAAAAGACTATGTTGAAAAATTTATTAAGACTTTGCAAAAGCCATTTTTCATGAGCTATGTCAAATAGGTAGGAATTCATCTGTTCACTTGTGAATAGGATTTTGTCTTCTAAACAGTTGAGAGCTGGGATGAAATATGTTCAGGATTCACCTTGTATGGTTTTTATCAAAAAGAACCAAAATGGACTGACAGAAAGAATCTATTTTTTAAAAAAAAATGAAAAATAGAAGAACAAGAAGAAAGATACACTGGGAAGGCGAACAGTAATAACCATTGTTACTCTCCTTCTGTTTGTTTGTCCTAATCATTTATTTTGAAGTAGGGGTACCATGCTGTCTACTACTGTTTGCAATATGCATCTAATTGGTTTCTCGATAATACAGTTAGATATAAAGATCTTCTGGATGATGCTTATGCTGATTTGTCCTCTGTACTCAAATCCAGTGGGGATGTATGTGCAATTATTTATTGCCTAGAGCGAACCACTTGTGATGGCTTGTCTGCTCATCTTTCCCAAAATGGCATTTCCAGTTCTGGTAACTAAATTTTTTCTCTCTGTCATTTAGCCGTGGATTTTTATTTTTTCATGGCTAATGTCAAAAAATATGTTCCTTAATGACTTTGGGCAATATTTTTCAGCTTATCATGCAGGGTTGAACAATAAATTACGTACCACTGTCTTAGATGATTGGATTTCTTCTAAAATACAAGTTGTTGTTGCTACAGTAGCTTTTGGGTATGAACAACTCCATATATTGATTACCTTCATGCCTTATGTCCTAATGAGTAATATATTTCTGTCATTTTTTTTTCCACAGACATACTTGTTAATGTAGCAATTTCGTTGTGTAGCTTTCTGTTAAAAAATAGTGAGTTTAATGGGAATGATGAACTTATGCCGTAAATAAAAGCTCTCACTTTATGTTCTATTATATGCTTCATCTGTAGGGAACTTGCGGTTTCTAAATGCTTTATTTGTTTCTTTTGTTTTGTCCTCTTACCCTAGATAGTGATGATTTCTGTTTTCTTATTATTATTCTTCTGCTTGGAGCATACTGGTGCATGATCGCTAAATGAGCAAATCATTGTTTCAGAATGGTATGTGGCTAAAAGATTAATGATTTTAATTAAATCTGGAGTCTAGCTATCATGTGCCACCAATTGACTGTGATCATTTTTTTCCAGGGTATAGATAGAAAGGATGTCAGAATGGTTTGTCACTTTAATATTCCAAAGTCAATGGAAGCTTTCTATCAAGAGTCAGGCAGAGCTGGTCGAGATCAATTGCCCTGTAAAAGTCTGTTGTACTATGGAGTTGATGATCGCAAAAGAATGGTATAGTTATTTATTGTGTGTTGCATGTTCCCATTATGAGTTCTTTTCCTAAACATTTGGAACCGTACTGCAGGAGTTTATTCTAAGAACTGCTGGGAGCAAGAAGTCACAAACTTCAAGTTCACAGGATGAATCGTCAAAAAAATCCCTCTCTGACTTTAGTCAGGTGACTTTCAGCTCATTTTGTACTATAAACCTTCTGTTTAATTGTTGCTTCATGTAAATTATGCATAACATTCAGATGGTTGAGTATTGTGAAGGTTCTGGATGCCGTAGGAAAAAAATTCTTGAGAGCTTTGGGGAACAGGTTATGCAATTCATAGAAACTTTTCATTTGTAGATACTCTGAGGTTCTTTTCTTTATCAACACTCATGTGAGAATGCTCTTTATCATCGGCCAAAACAGGTACCTGCATCACTATGTAAAAAATCTTGCGATGCTTGCAAACATCCAAATATAGTGGCCAAGTACTTGGAGGAGCTGACAACAACTTGTGCTGCTCGTCAGAGAAACAGCTTTTCTAGAATTTTTATAAGCAGGTGTTTTTCTTTCCTGTCATTGAATAATAGACTGGAAATCAATTATTGAAGAGCATATGCTTTCTCTAACTGATAGTGAAATTTAGTTAACTAAGAGAGTTGTGTACCCTAGAAAGAGACTTGTTTTGTATTTGCCTTTATTCTTATCCGGAATCTCAAATCATTCACTTCAGATCCTCAAGAGGGTTTACTTAGAGCGCAATCATTTGTGCTATAAGTTTCCTAAATATTATCTCGCTGCTGTTTTTTGCTTCATGCTGCAAGATTTTCATAGTTTATGATGTAGATGTTCAATGGATTGTTGGTTTCTTATTACTATACTAATTGGATGTTCCTAGTGAGTATTAAGAAAGTTTGACAGTCCATTATGACTTTCTATTGTTAAGTTATATATAGGTGTATGTTACTTTTATTATTGCTATCTTGTCTTGTTCCTTGCATGACCCACAAGCCATTTTCTCCATTTTTCAATTAACAAATTAGGAATATTTTGGCCTTATATTGTTTTTGCTGCGAGTCAGCCTTCATGTGTGAGGTAATATGTTATGTCTTATGACCTGATTAATTTATGTTATCTATTCCAGCTCCACAAATTCAATTGATGGAGAACAATTCTCTGAATTCTGGAATCACGGTGATGAAGCTAGTGCTTCAGAGGAAGATATATCTGATTCGGATGGTGAATCATCTTGTTAAAGTTCTTGTGTTTCTCTTTTGAAACTTTGCCATCTATTTTTGGGGGGATGTAGGGTTGGAAATCCTTAGTTATCTTGTTTACCATATCGTTCTTGTGTTTTTCGACTGCTAGATGCTACTGAGGCTGTTAAGAGCCTAGCCAGATCAAAGTCAATAAAATCAGGGGTGAATGAAAGGATTGACATATTGCAGCGTGCAGAAGAAAATTATTATCAGAATAAGAACTCTAAGAAACAGGTCTGCTTTTCACCCCCACTTTCCTATGAAGATTAATCTCATTTCTTTTCCCATAGCTTAAGTAACAAAGAACGGAACACTGCTGATGAGGCATCTATTTCTTTAGATGGTAATTCCCTTTGTTTGTTGGGACCATTGACATCTTAAATTGATATCGTCAGTTTAGTAAGTTGTTTAAAATGCATATTCTGTATGCTTTCCTGATGGTAGTAAATGTTGTTTTGATTGCATTGTCATATACGAAATATTGTTCCAATGCAGTTCAGTTTGATCAAGAACAATACTGCATTTGTTGTCACCTATCAACCTCACAAGCTACATTTTGTTTAATTAAGCCGATTGGAATTCCTTTACCTTGTGCTTAATTTTAATTCCTTAACAGGCCAATAAGCTCGACAAGAATGCTATTTCTGAAACACTGAGAGAATCTACCAAGCAAAGATTATTAAATGCTCTGAAGCAGGCTCAGGAACGGCTTGGCAACTTGAGGTATGCTAGCACTCTATCCATCTTTTGATAAATTTTCCAATAGCTTTATCCCGTTGATAATTTTAACTATTGAACTTAAACTAAAATTTTTGAACGTTCTTTCTACGAAAAATAAGATGTCGTAGTTATTAACTCAGAAACTCCCCTTTGCAGCATCAAATTTGAAGAATCAGCTTCCTTCCTTGAAAACGAATGCTTCAAGAAGTATGGGAAGAGTGGGAAAACATTCTATTTTTCACAAGTTGCGAGTACGGTGAGGTGGATATCAACGACAAATGCAACCGAGTTAACAAATCGGATCAGCAGCAGTACCCCTCCACCTCCCCCTTCCCTTCCTGAGAACAGTGTGCCCAAGGAAGAACCTCCCAAGACACTGTCACCCTTGTTGGAAAAAAAGCCAATAACAACTGCTGACTTAGAACTCCATAGCAGTATCAGATCAGAAACTACGAGTATTTCTCCATCACAGAGTGCAAAGTTGCCTGGCATTCCCTCCTTTTCGGAGTTCGTGAATAGAAAAAAGGGAAGAGACGATAATTCACATGCATCACTCGCTCGATCACCTAAGACATTAAAGAATAGCACAGAGAAGAAGCTGAGGCTGGAATAAGTCAGTTTTATACGTTTTTCTGGTCTCTTTAAGTATATGCAGTGTAATTGATAGTTGTATAGAAAATTTTGTGAGAAATCCTGATCGTTGATATAAATTTTGTAGTAATAGATATATCCTTTTTCATTTATAATTGTGCGTTGTAGCCTCACTTTATTTTTCATTTATAATTGGCTATGGAATTTTAGACTTTTGAGCCGCTGTAGGCCATGTGGTGCTAACTACTACGACGGTGGGACGGTGGGAATGTGATCGACGGGATTGAAGAGAGAAAGAGAGAGAATAAAATTAATAAAATATTTTTATTTTTCAGTATTAATATGATTTTTTTTGTCAATTTTAAAACTTTAAAATACATTACACCTAAGATTTCTAATTGTGGGGTGTAATTACTAGAAAAGAAAATTCGTAATAAATTATATGGTTTGGCCATAATTATAAATTAGGTTGTCATCGGTGCTTTACACGGTTGTATAATAATTACATTTTTCATTTCAAATGTAAGATATATATATAGTAAATTATAGAATATAATAGTTAAAAAAGACAAGTAAGAATTAAAAAAGATAGTTCATTTTTTATTTTTACACAGATTAAGAAGTAGCAATTATTATGGTTAAAAAGCAATCAGCGAACCCCCGCCCCCTTGGGTCAGCACGCGTGATGTACACGATATAAAAAGCACGTGAGATAGAAAATATTGAATAAAAGAGAAAAAAAAATGATATTGATAATCCTTGTCTTTTTCCATTGAAAATCTTTTAAACCCAAACAAGTTTTCACATTTATCAGCTGAAGAGCATTTACAAGTCACTGCCGATTACTAAGTGTTCTAATCTTCTTCTTTTTTTGATTTTTTTTTTTTTTTTTTTTTTTTCATTAAGAATTTCTCTACCAACAATTTTTTTCAATTTTACTAAAAAAAATCATAAATCAAGAACGAATTTTAATGGATAAAGAAATGAACACACGCAGTAATAACAGTTACACGATATCAAAACCTATAGAAATTCTTACTGGCATTTTTGACCAAAAAATGTGAATTTTGATCATTTTGAATATTATACCCAAATTTAATTGGCAAATTGAGCATTTTTCCTTATTCATATAACTTTTCTATTATGCTCATCTTAAATAACACATGAGTAATTATTATATTGAAATAATAAGTAAGAATCAACGAGGGATATTGAAAATAATTTAAACATTTAATCTTTCTGCCAATATCAAGAACTTCTGTAAACAGAATATTTCAATTTTTTATATTTATATTTCTTTTTCCTATGGAAATATTATGATGTACTTAACTTATATTCATTATTAATGAATTGTTAAGTTTTCAAAAAAAAAAACTTTTCAAATATATTGTTTCCTATTCAAATCTAAAATCCTATTCTATTCAAAAATAAATTTTATCAAAAATCATTAATAATTTTAATATTTTTTGAATACGATAATATTATACTAAATGTTATTATGGGTACATATTCCTTTTTATAATTTCAATTTATGTTGGTACAACAAATTTTTTTTATGATGATGGTACAATTCAAGAGGATGTTAAGAAAATTAAAGCATTTGATTATACGAACTTTTTTTTTTTAAATGGAAAACTAATATCTTTTACAAATTAATAAAGAGTCCATTTCTAAATATTCTTATTGTATTAATTAAAATATTTTCAATTTATATTTATCAAGAAATTTTAAATTAATATAAAATTTTTCAAGTAGGTTTAGATAACATAATTATTGTGCACTATGCGAAGAATATTAATACAATAAAAAAAAAACATCCATAATATTCGTTCTCCTTCAAATCATGGCGACAAAGTTCATATCGTTGTTTATTATTCACGAATTTACTCTTTATATTTTATAAGTTTCCTTCGGACAATAATTTTTTTTGGGGGGTCTGTCAACATTTCTTAATGCAAAAATATAATTAAACTACAAACAATCCATATAATGATAGCCAATTAATGAAATTTGAAATATCTTAAAATAACTTTAGTCATAGCTGATTAGAAAATTACACTTTATTTAGTTGATTGGATATAATTTATAAAAATTATTTTTTAAATAAATACACATAGATAATTAACAAATTTAAAATTTTATTTTTTTTAAATTTATTTTTAATATATATATATAAAAGGACACGTTTGAGATTTTTAATATTTTATTTTTTAAATATTTTAATTTTATTTAGGTTATAATTTAAAATATTTTATTTAGGAGAGAGATAAAAAGAGAAAAAAAAAGTATATTTTTTCTTTATATTTGTACAAATTGATTGGATATATTTTTTAAAAAATAAATTTTCAAATAGAATATACATAATATTGTATTTAGGAGAGACATAAAAAAAGAAAAAAGTATTTTTTTTTTTTTTTATGATTGTAGGGAAAATTAAAAGTTTATTTGGAAAGGATAAAACATTTATTTTATACAATCTTTTTCATTAATTAGTTAACTTATTTATTTTAAATTTGCAACGTCGAACAATAGAGAAACAAAGTACTTAAATAAATTCATTAAATTACCAATATTGGATCTTAGTATGATTTACTTCGTAATTTTTATTTATTGACTTGACTTTTTTTTCGTCCTTTAACATTAAATTTCATTAAATTATGGTCTTTTCAATTTAAAAAGAGGTTGATTTTTGAAATTCAAATTGATAATTTTTTTAATATAATTTATTTCTTATTATATGTTGAGTTTTGAAAAAAGTTTTATTCTTAATATTAATTTTTTATTTTTTATTTTCTTTTTCGTTACTAAATTAATTTTTAACTACTATCACTTTAATTTAGTAAGATATTTATTATCCCTTCATGGTTAAGTATTTTTAATTTTCTTAATATTTTTTCTCTTATATTTTAAATTTATTTGACTTGAAAGAAAATAATTTTTATGAAACTGAAAAAAAAAAAAAAACTAGAATTATATATTCCTGTTTTGGATCACTTTTTAAAGTTTCAAGAATTTGTTTGTATGTGCATATATTCTTTTCTCTAATCCACTCATTGGAGATTGAGTGATGGCTTGATTTTCTTTTTCGTTACCTATTAGGGTTTTAAAAATCTGTATTTATAAATTAAGGACCGAAGGATTATGTTTAGAGATGAGGTTGAAGTTTATTTTGAACCACTTTCATTATACAAAAATAAATTAAGTACATGAAAAATAACATTACAAGTAACTTATACGACAAAATCTAATATAAATTAACCAATTGTATTTATTTGAATCTAAATAAAAACTTATGCTTTAATATTATATAGATAAAAAAATTAAAAGAGCATAAAAATTGAGTATATAACGAGCATAATCAATGTGCAATACATATTATAAAAAAACTAGTATATCTAAAAGTACAAATGAGAGGGGGATATTAGGATCATAAAAAATGTCCCTGCTAAGTTTATGGACATGACAAAAATATCATTAAGAATTTTAATTTTATTGATTGCAAAATAATGGTAGTTTAGTTTTGATTGGTTATATTAATTTTCTATTTAAATCTAAATTCTAATTGATAAACTAAGAAATTACATTATACATTAAATAAGATATATATTAAATATGGTAAGAATATAATATCTTTAAGGATTTTAATTTTATAGATTGAAAAAATAAACGTAATTTAATTTTGATGGATTATATTAATTTTCTATTCAAATCTAAATTCCAATAGATAAACTTAAGAAATTATATTATACAGTAAATAAGATATACATTAAATATGAGGAGAATATGATATTTTTAAGGATTGTAATTTCATTGGCTGAAAAAATAAAGGTAATTTTGATCGATTGTATTATACTATATAGGTACATATTGAATATGGTAAGAATATAATAATATTTTAGTGTAAATCACCGATATTTGGACCCTATTACCAGGGACCGCCTAATCCGACTCGAGATTTAGTCACAGTTAAGGTTCTCGCCACTCACTGCAGGTGTGCTTAGTAGAATTGAACCCGAAAACTCTTTTCATATACCAACTTGCGTTGCCAACTAAGCCACAACCCATAAGTAATGATATAATAATATTTAATTATTACTTTTAATAAAATTTTAATTTGATTAGTTATAATTATTTTCTGCAAATAACTTGTTCAATAAAGAATAAATGTAATTTATTAAGAAATATATTATAAGATTTATTGTTTGATATAAATAGAAAATAAAAGTTATTAAAAATATATATAAAATAAAAAACTATAGTATAATAAGTTATATTAACAAATTATATAATACGCTGAAAGATTTTTTTTTTTTTTTTTGTCAAAAACAACTATTATAAAATTAATTATATGGTCATCGGACTTTGACAAAAAATAAAAAGGAAAGAAAAATATAAAATTATAGCAATGATTATTATATTAATTATTATAATAGCTATCTGTCAATAATATAAGTTTAAAACTTAATAAGCCAAGTCAAACTTATTTTCACTTTGAAAAAAAAAAAATTTTTATTTATTATATTTTATAAAATATTCTTTTTTTCTAAATACTCTTAGATTTTTAGTAATATAAAATATTCATAATATTATAATTTATAACAAAATAGAAAAATATATGTATAAATTAATAGAAAATTATTTATAATTAAATTACATTATTGTACGAATTGTAAAAATCAATAAGTACGAATTGTAAAATGTACAAAAAGACTAGAAGTATTTGTGGTTATTAACAAGTGTTTGGTACAATTGTAAAATGGATTGTTACTTATCCTTATAACTGGTCTATTAATTTCCTTTTTAAATAGTTATTCTGTTTTTTTGAGATAATAAATTAATAATATAATCAATAAACATATCATATACCATCTATTTGATTAAGTTAATAGTTTGACAACCAATTATAGTTTTATTGGTCTTCTCAGTAATGTGAGAATCGAGAAATTTTGAATTTATTTTCTCTCAATTACCAGAATTTTCAGCAATTTGGTGAGTTAAGAATAGCTTACTGGTATTATGTGGTTCATCGTGTTAATTCAGTCCATCTAATAAATAAAAAAATTGATAGCTTTTGACTTTTTTTTTCTTCTGATTAAATGACACTTTAAAAAAAATCAAAATAATATCAATTGTTCTGTTTTAATTAGGAAAATAGAATCGTTGATCATTCTTCCTTTCTTTCTTTTTTTCTTTTTTTCTTTTTTAATATCAAGCGTTCTTAAATTGCATTCAAAATTTAATTAGGAAAATTCTAAAAAATTTTAAATTTAATACATCATTTATCTTCATTTATCAAACTATTCATTCAAGAACCTGTTCTAGTAATGGTTAACTATTCTACTAGCTGTTAATTAATAGCTTTTAGTGTAGTTCTTTGTATAGCTATTTAAATTAAAAGTGCTTGGTTAAAATAATTATTTACCTTAAAATAATAAAAAAAAGATATTAATTATTAACTTGCTGAATTCAATGAAAAAAATAACGGAGATGGTTGTCAAAAAAATCTAATCACCCTATATGTAAATGCTAAATATTAGGTTGTCTCATGTTTGATAAAAGAAAAAACTATCTCAACCTCTAAAATCTATTATAAAATAATATGTTACTGAATAGATAAAGTTTTGAATCAATCAAGACGCTAAAAATCAACTCAAAAATTATTGTGGAACTCTAGAATTGTTTTATCAAATGCAGAGATGATATAAATATTTTAAATTATTACCTAAAATCATATTGTTATGCCCCGACTCTAATCACCAGGAGGTCACAGGGTTGTGCCACTGCCTAATCCGGCCAACACATCCACCCGCCTGCACGGTTTTGTCCCACAGGTGAAATGGGAAACTTCCCAGGAGGTCAATCATTCTAGGATTTCCGTTAAACGAGCACGCTTAACCCTGGAGTTCTTCCAACTCTCCAGCCATTCCACCAAAAGGCGCCTCTAATGATTAATTTCCCCCTTTTCGATATATGATTCGATTCATTCCTGTGTTTCGCATTCCACTACCCTAGCTAGCCTACCATCCTAGGATCGCTTTGCCGGGTCGGGATGTCACACATATAGGCGGTTGCATCCTTAAATTATTAATAAATTTACTTGCTTCGGTAATTTTTTTTTAGAAGAAATCAAACTATAAATTATTAAGAGGAAGTTGTATATGTATTTAAGATACAAATCAGTATGTTACTACATTTTTATATAGAAAATCTAATAATAAATCACTTATACAAAGAATAAAAAAGTATAATCTTGATTTGAAATATCTAATTGAGTTCATAGAGCATAATATTTATGCCATAGGCGATCGCTTTCTCCACTTGGTAGATATTCATGGTCACTGTTCGACTCCATGATCTTGTTACAAGTTCGATCTGATCACTTTCAAATTTTTTTCCTTCTATTCTAGAAGAGGTCTGCACTTTTTTTTTTTGCATAAATATCTAAATAACAAAATACTCTAGATAAAAAATTACCATAATAGTGATAACAATAACCCAGAACTAAATTTTAAAATAAAATTTCAAGATAAGGGCAATAATAAATTTTAATAATTAGGTAACAATAACTCAAATTTGCATCAAAAGATATAAATTTGAGGATTATTTAAAAAAAAACAAACAAAAAATGGAAAGAGGTGACCACGAGTGAAAGCTCATCGGTAGCCGCTCGTGGAAAAAGAAAAGAGAAATTTTAAATTTTTGGCAGAATAAGAGGTTAAGTTATCCTATTTGCCTAATTTTGTTTCCTCGTAAATTTTTACTTGCTCCATAATTAAGTGTATAATAATTTTGTTAAAAAAAATAAAAATGCATATCATAATATTTTTATTTCTCTTTAGATCCATAATATATAATAATTAATAATTAATAATATATATAAGTGAAAGTGAGTCAAGGAATATTAGGATTGTTAAAAACGTCTATGCTAAATTTATAGATTGACAAAAATATTATTAAGAATTTTAATTTAATTGATTGAAAAACTAAAGTCAATAAATTATGATTGTTAATTTCCTATTCAGATTTGATTGTTATTTTTCTATTTGAAATCAAAATCATATAATATTAAATAAGCTATATAATATATACATTAAATATGGTAATATATATATATATTATATGGTAATATATATATTCTATGATAATGCAATTTTATGGTAATATATACATATTATATGGTAATATATATATGTTATATGGTAATATAATGTAATATGGTAATACTATTTTATGGATACTAAATAAGGTAAGACCATATCAAAAGGTCTTCCATCTTACAAATAATGTACATCTGTTTAGGCAAAGTTTTTAAAATGATGCCTTTATTTCCATGTCTTCCAATTACTTTATCACCCATAGAGATGACCACGGTTCGATTTTAAATCGGAATCGAACTGAAACTGAATCGATCAAAATCGGCACTAAATCATGGTCAATGATTTTAGTTCTAAAATCATAACTGAAACCGTGCACTTAAGGTTCGGTTTCGGTTCTTCATTTTTAAAATCGAAACTGGTGATTTTAGTTTAAAATTAGCAGTTCCGATTTGAAACCGTGAAAAGTATGTTCTTAAAGAAACTCTCAACTTATTTTTTTTGTTTTATTATAGTTTTTTAAAGTAACTTTTAAGAATTTTTATTAAATTGATTTAGTTTTTTTCAACAGTAATATTTATTATTATTATTTATTCAACCTATAAATCTTTAAAAAATATTTTAAAATTTTAAAATGTATTATTTAATTTCGATTCGAAACCAAAAAAAAATAAAAATAAAAACCGGCAATTTCAAAACCGTCTTAGAAATTGTCTTAAAGCAATTCAGTTTCGGTTTCACCTTTTTTGCAACCGGAATCGACGGTTCTAGAATCTTGGTCATGCTTAATCATCCACTTTGATTTCGTGTTTGTGTATATATTAAATATGTTAAGAATATATCTTTATGGATTTTAATATGTTGAAAGGAATTTTTTTTTCCAAAAAAAAGTAATTATAAAATTAATTATACATGCATAACTGTAGCAAAAAGTAAAAAGAAATGAAAAAGATCAAAATTATAAATAATGCTTAAAATAGTGATTATAATATTTTTTTGAGAAGAAATCAAACTAGAAATTTCATTCTATGTGTTCAATCTGATTACCTTCAAATTTCTTCCTTCTATTGGAAAGAAGATCTGCACTTCTTCCTGCATAATTATCAAAATAATAAAAAAGGTTAAACAAAATCACCATATGGTAATACAACAACTCATACTAAATCTGAAAATAAAATTCTAAGATATGAACAACAATAAATCTCAATATTTGGGTGACGATAACTCAGATTCATTACAAATCTAAGGATTATTAGTAAAAAAAAAAAAAAGAAAAGAAAAATAGATGACCACCGATGAGAGCTCACTAGTGGTCGCCCGTGAAAAAAGAAAAAAAAAAGCTTTTAAGATTTTAGATTTGGAGGAAGAGATAGCCGCTAATCAAGGCGAGAGAAATTGTTTGTTTTTTTATCAATACTAAAAGAAGTTAATCAAGGCGAGAGACATTATTTATTAATCGAGGCAAATGTAGGAACTCATTCTCTTGCAAAAGTGTCTATAATTATAATAGCCGATCTCACTCGTGGAACTCTATCCCGCCTTATTTGTTAAGTTTTTATAATTCAAGTTAATGCATGGATAGCATTTTTCTTTCAAAAAAAAAAAAAAGTGAATTTATGATTAAAATATTAATTATTATAATAACTATTTATCTATACTATATAATATCTATATTATATAAATTTAAAATGTATAATCCAAGTCAAATTAATATTCATTTTGAGAAATTTTATTTTTTTAATTTATTATTTTACAAAATATTTTTTTCTATTTTATGAATGCTTTTAGATTTTTAGTAATATAAATTATTTATAATATTATAAAAATTAATAGAAAATTATATATAAAAATTAATTACTCTTATTTGCGACAAGTAAAAAATCATCGAGTATAAATAAGTTGCAATGCAGGTTCAAAAAAATTAATATATACATATACATATATGTGAATATATATTAGTTTAGATGGTCTTAACTCTAAAATTATAAATCAAATATTCGGTTTTAAAATTTTACGTACCAAACCATCAACATAAAAGCAGCGACTTTAATGTTAGTTTGGTTTGATTTAGATCGGTTTGGGCGATTTGGTCTGCACCCGGCACCCCAACCTTTTAGAGCATTACAAGCACGGGTAGTTTTGTAATTTTATGCCCTGGGTCACTGTTATTAGAACAGTAGCCCACTTTTTTTTCCGGCAACTACGCAAACGGCTAAACCCTCTTCGATTCTGGAGAGAAAATGAGGCCATGGAGCGATCTCCCTGAGGATCTATTAGCTTCAATTGCCAATCGTCTCGAAGATCCTTTGGATTCTGTTCGATTCCGCTCTGTCTGTTCCTCATGGCGATCTTCATCTCCTATGCGTAAAGCGTTCCCTGATTTTTCTGTCAAATTTCCCTTCCCCATCTCACCCAATGATAACAACGATCCATATCGTCAACGTCAAGGCTATTTCGCTCTCTCTAAATCGAAAGTATACGTTATCCAACCTCCACAACAAGAAAATGGAACCCAAGAATCTGGAACTTGGTTGGTCAGAGTCAAGAAAGGAGAGAATGGTAAGTTTGTGCTCCTTAATCCCTTGGATAAAGACTTACCCATTAAGAATTCATCTCTGAAGGTTTTAGATTTATTAGATTTTAGAGTTACCCAAGTGGCCCAATGTTATAGTCTTGATTTTATAGAGCATTTTAGTGCTATTCCAGTTGAAGGACATGCTGTTAGCGTTCATAAAGTTCTTTTTGATGGGTCTGTGGTTGTTGGAATAAAGGATTACCCTAATTCTTTATTTTTTAGGAGGTTAACAGATGATAAATGGGTTTTGCCTGATTTTGAAGCTATGGATATTGCTGTTCATAAAGGGAAATATTTTGCAGTTAAAGACAGGGGAGATGTTACTGTTTTCGACTCTGATTTTAGGGTTTCTGAAACTATTAAAACTCCTATTCGTTCATGTGTTTATGATAGGTTCTTTTATTTGATAGAATCATTTGGAGATTTGTTCTTAGTATATAGCTATATTGTCATTGGTAGCCGTGTTCAATTTACTGTCTATAAACTGGATGAAGAAAAGTCCCAATGGGATGAGGTTAACCGTTTGGATGATAGGACCTTTTTCCTTAGCGAATCTTGCACCTTCTCTGTCATGGCCAAAGATTTTCTTGAATGTAAAAGAAATTGCATTTACTATGGATTAAATTGGCGTGATGGTACTGGGAGGCTAAGACGTAACCTTTACCCTGTTGATTTCAACTCAACAGAACTGCACTATCGTCACATTGGAGTCCTTGATTTAGTTTATGGTGATTGTGGGTCAATAGCTGATTGCCCTGGTTATGATGAGATATTTTGGCCTCCACCAACTTGGTTAAGGACAGGTTCTTCTTCATCCGGAGTGCAAAATGTGAATGCCAAAAGGCATCATTACTGAGGTCTTGTTCAATTTGGTGGTTAAATATCATTTTGAATTAACTGTATTTTGTTGCGGTTTGTGCCTGCAATTCTTGGAATTTTGATGATCTTGTAGTAACTGCAATCATCTTCTCTGTGTTCCTCCCTTTTGCTTTACATTTGCTATATTTTCTAACCCAATTATATTCAAATGGTTAGATTCATTTTGATGTCTTGTTATTTTCATTAGTCGGCAAATAAAGTATGCTTATGTTGTTTTGTGCCAAAAAAATATTTGCTTACACGGTGAACTTCTGGTAAGCATATTGTTCTTTGCCGCACTTTTGCTGTTTATTTCCACAGAGATGCACCAATTTCAGTAGTGTAATATAGGGGTGAGTAAATGGTCAGTTCAATTTGATTTTCACAAAAACCAAAATAACTGAATTTTTTTAAAAGGGAAACTGATCTTAAATAACGGAGTCAAGTTAAAATGGTACTTTTGCTTCAAGTTATGTGCTTCATAATTGTGCTTATTGCTGATGGTTTTGCATATCTTCTCATATGCATACAATCATTCACCAATTACCAAAAGGCATTCTTCTTGTCTTATAACACTAACCCCCATTGAGCCAAAATGAACTCTGCAAAAGTTTGTGAATTGGTTTTTGATTTCATATGAAACCAGTTTCTACTTATATGTTGAACCGAATCCTCATCACTAATGGAATCGAAATGATCTCTGGATTGATGAGAAGATCCCTTCAATTGGCTGGAATTCCTTCCTTTAACAAAATTAGATCTGGTGGAATCAATTTCATACTACATTATGTTTTAGCCCATACCACATTACGTGCGCTTTTAAACTTCCATGTCTTTTATGATTGTTATTGTCTTATTAAGAGTACTTTAGGAATCAGGATAACTCAAATTCAATTCTGGATTACTTAGAATTCTTTGGAATGCTGCATTTTAAATTATTTGATCAAAATGAATTTTCTCCAAAATTCTATCTAGAATTCATTCGTAAATGAACTTACTCAACACTTACAGTAGTATGGAGTTCGGTAGAGATCACATAATTCCAATTTCTCCTTGTTTATGGCTATGTTCTTCACTGAAATTGGAAAATTTCCAATGTATAATTAGTTTCAAAGCTATATTTGTGTTCAGGGCTGAAACAAACATTTGGATCTCTTTCTAGAGCAAATTTGGATCTTTGGATGGTTTTTTTGTTTTAGTTAAATGAAATCTTCCTTTACAAATCCCTTCAGTTGAAGAATGATGAGTTCAACACCAAAGAATGATAGTATGATCAATGATGTAGCAGAATTTTAGCTTAAAAGTTGGAAGACAGACAAATTAATTGCCGGTTAGAACCAATATATATATACATATATGCACAGAAATGAAACTTTATTGAATTTCCTTTTCTATCCTTTTTACAGCAGCCATTCTCTCTCATTTGCTCTGATCTGATTAACGGGTGATGCTAAGAGTTGTCTAAAAACATATGGCACAGACTTAGGCAATTTTATTTATTTAACTATAAATTTTGACTAATTTATTTGTTGAATTTTTCTAAGGTTTTTTCTGGTTTTATTTTATATCAAAAAGATTTAAGTTATGTAGTAAATAAGCGCGTAGGATGAGGGTGAGATGTTATAATGAGGGTAAGATGTTAGACTAATTTTAAACGTTACTTCTTTTAATGCAACTTAAGATACTATGACTCCATTTATTTCCGTAAAATAACTTATTGAAAAGTGTTTTTCATAATTTTCCGTTATTTAAAGCGACCAGAAAAATAAGTCAATGGAAAATATTTTCCTAATCAAATGAAATCAAGTCATTTTTTAAGGAAAACAACTTCTCATTTTCAAGATAGAAACATTGTTCGGATATTAACAAATCTTATAAATCTATATTGTTTTAATTTATTAATCAATATAGTCATTACTACTGTCACCATTTATCACCGATTACCACCACCAGCCACCACCATCACTCGCCATCGGCGGCCACCACCACTGGCAGCCAACCCCACCAACCATCGAAGGCTTTTATAATTTATATATATTTTTTTTAACATTCTTCTCATATTTAACAATAAATTTCAAAATTTTAAAATTTCTATTGTTAACATTTTTTATGGTCGTATGAGATAAGCTTTAATATTTTTGATAATTTTTAACATTACAATCAAAAATGGAAAATAAATCATTTGAAAAGTATTATTCAAAGAAAATTTTCAATAAGTGATTTTCCTATAAATTATCACTTACTATAAGTTATTTGACGAAAACAAACAGAGCATTTAATTTGAATTCAAAATCAATTTGATTGAAATTGAACCGATAAAATAAAATGGAATTGCATTTTTCGGAAGAATTAAAATTAAATTAAATTGAATCGAGCAAGTTTAATTTGGTGGATTCGGTTTAATCATTTTTCACATTCGAACCGAAAATCAGAAACAGCAATTGCTATATTGTAATTCAATCTGACACAAGGGTGAAATTAACCCACTCCTAACTTTTGTGTCCAAAACGCACCGTATTGAAAACACACTGAAGCCACTTTTTCCCAACCAAGAGTCTCCAATCAACGACTTGACAGTGCTCGCCTCCACAAATGGACGGCGGTCAGTCACCCCCTCCCGTCTCTCCTCGACCAGACCCTCTCATCTCTCCTTAATAAAGACTTCCCACTTCTTATCTTCCTCAATGAATTCTCTGATACATTTTTAAGAGGAAAGGGTGACACCTTTTAGATGAAGAAAGACTAAATAATTTGACGAATTTATATTTTAAAAAAGAAAGAGAGAAATGCAATATACTAATACTAATAATCTTTTACTAATATTATAATGAAAACAAAAACATTACAGTTCACCTCATAACTAACTAAATTGAAAAAAAAAAAAAAAAAAAAAAAAAAAACATTTTGCTGATCGCTCTCTCGTCCAAATCTTAGTTCTATATATACATAAAATAAAGATGCAAGCACCTTTTCTTTTTATCTTTTTCGTCTTTTTTAATTCACGAGATACACCTCATAGAGTACATAGACACAGGGGAATCCATTGTGGGCGCTGCACCGTACACCCTTGGATGATCACTCTCCAATCCATAATCCATCATCGGACGGTACTCCAAGTCCTCATCATGATCATGAACAAATTCTGGAATTTCAACTTCATTTCTCCTTACATGGTCCCACAAATAATCAATCCTGTTGATATATCTCAGCTTCCCATACAACCTGCCACACACAATCCCACCACTACCCCTTTAAGTTAAAAATAAAAAACTAATCTCGAGGCTCAAGTTAGTTATAGAATATATTCAAATATTAAAATGCGCCTTTACCCGCCGCTAAAAAGAAAACGGCCGAAGGTGGCAAGGAAAAGCCTGGATTGTAACCCTGGATGAAGAAAGTAAACAGCGTGGAGATTATCCTTGACGTTGATCGGTATCGCATCGTAGATAGATCGTAAGGCTGAGATTCCGGGAAAATTCTCGCTCCTTTGAACTCCGGTATGCACGTATAACACTGAAAACGGCTCCTTCTCCAACTGAGGATAGATCTTCTCTTTCAAGTAGCTCTTAACCAAATCCACATTCAGAAACCGAGCTAATAATAATAATCAGAAAAATCAGAATCGTGAACAGAATTAGCAAAATTTCAAAAATACAAAAGCGAAATACTAACCAGGGAAAGATTTGCCTATAAAGCGAAGGATCTTGCGGCCATGTCTGTCTTTTCCATGGATCTTAAAGATGTCGAGCTTGTCAATTAGTTGTTGTTGCTCAATCTGAGAAATGTGAGTGCACAGCTTCCTTTCCATTTTAGGTTTTTGATTTCTAATTTTTCAATTGCTTGGATAAAGTTGACGGAGGAGACAGAAAGGGCAAGTTAAAACAGAAAGTGAAGATTGAGAGAGAGAGAGAGAGAGAGGGAAAGGGAAGGTGAGGAGAAGGAATTAATAAAGAGGAGGACAAGCGTATTTATGGGATTGGGGTTAAGAAATATCAATTGGAGGAAGTTACGTTTAAAAGGATATTCTAAGGAATCTTCCTTTTTGGTCCAGACTCGGTGTGCTTCGCTTCCTTTTAGGTCCTTTTCATGTTCTTAACCTACTTTGGGTTTCGTTTTGATCCGTTTTGGAGGTTTGTTGATTGCAAGATCTCAACCGTCCATTTTCTATCTTTTTTTTTTTTTGATTTTTTTTTTAAAATTATTTGGTATACAACTATGGTAAACAAATTATCTGATTTTTATATTTAGTATTTTATAGATCAGTTTAAATGACAAGAAATTTATGTTTGGAGTTAGCTGGAAATTTCATATATTACACTCACGATTTTGTTTTTCTAATTGCTTTTCTCAATAAAAAAAAAAAGTTGGTGATGCTTTGAAGCATTATGTAAAATTGTAAATAATATGTAGAATACTTAGATTTTTAATTTTATTATTATAACTCCAACTTCATCGTTATAAAAAAGTTTTTTATTATTAATTTAATTGAGTGAAATGATTGCTTGATCTAGCTCTCTTTTCGCTTTTGATCGAACTAAATTTAAATCATTTGATTTTATTCGAAAATATCTTTCAAATTCATGAATTTTACTTTTTTTTTTCTTTGTAACCATAAAATAAAATGTATTTCGTCGATTTCACAATCTATGAATTTTATACATTCAACCGAATTTACAAAATTCATGAATGCCACATTCCAGTACTTCAGAACAGCTTTTACTCTTTTCTTAATATATTCCTTTATTAATTTAATTACTATAATTATAACTCATAAATGATTTGTTAATAGAAATGCACATTCAGTGTAAGTATATACAAATAAAATTATTATTTTTTCAAAAAGAAAAATAAATTACTAATTTAACATATATAAAAAAGGAAAAGTATGTAAATTCAAATTTATGAGGCAAAAAAGAATATTCATTGAAAAACTCGATATGCTAAGAATAACATTAATAAAAATTCTTATTTTCAAAGGATTTAAACTTAAAATTCATTTTGCACATCAATGAGAAAACCTGCGGAATCGCATATAAAAGTACAATTCATTTTAAATAATATTTCATTTGAAATTTAGCTAAGTATTCCTAAATTGATACAATATTCTCTTGTTAGCATATAAAGCGGGCTTTTGACAAAAATAATACTCTTCGGAAAATTATTTTCCAATCTAAAGCCATTTCAAAACTATTTACCAATCTAATGTTTGACCTGGCACAGAGAGAGAGTGTTGTACTAAAATCACAAATTAAGTTGGTGGTTTTAACGCAATAGAAAAAGTAACTTGTACTGACAAATAGTGTGACATCCCGACTCGGCAAAGCGATCCTAAAAAAGTGGGTAGAGCGAAGCTCCTAGCTAGCTTCTAGGATGGCAGGCTAGCTAGGGTAGTGGAATGCGAGACACATGAATGAATCGAAAAGGGGGAAACTAATTATTAGAGACGTCTTTTGGTGGAATGGCTGGAGAGTTGGAAGAACTCCAGGGTTAAGCATGCTCACTTAACGGAAATCCTAAGATAAGTGACCTCTTGGGAGGTTTCCCATTTCATCTACAAGAAAAAAAACCATGCGGATCCCCCAATCTTGTATGGGGATTCGGCTTGATCCAAAGCGGACAATTCCTCTAATGATTAGAGTCGGGCGTGACAAGCAGTCAGCAAAAAGTAATTATATAAATAAACAATAGTTTTTATTTTGTATCGATGCCATCAATCCAATTGATGGTTTCAATACAAAATGAAAATTTTAAGTTGTTAATTTGCCTTTTTTACTAAAACGCGTAATTTGTTTGGTAGTTTTAGTGCAACTATGGAATGTGACCATTAGTCAGCAAAAAGTCCATGAAAAAATAATATTTTATTAAGAGGTCACCAGATTAATTAATGGTTTCAATAAAAAAAATATTTATTCACTCAAAATATGTTTTCATCAAAACACACATATAATCTAGTGGTTTTGGTGCAATACATTTGATATGTGCAACGAAATAGACATTGGATTTCATTTCGAGGTGTAGAAGTTGAAACTGTGGTAATTATTCGATATCTTTTTATCTTATCTTATAATTTCTTAATCTAATTGAATAAAAAATTTTGCTCTTATTTCCATAATATTTTTTAATACAGACAGATGGACTTCAACATATATATCACAGTTCAACATCACCAACACGTAGAATTCATCATTCCGTCGAAGATTATTTAGCCTATTCGGTGCAATGAATAAGCAAATTCGCACTGAAAGTCACCCAATGCTTTAACCTGCCCCTACATCGCACTAATGTGCCCAGCACATCATCTTTTGCACCACAATCTAAGTGGAGTGTACCGTCTACAACATAAGAAATGCCATTGAACATTCATTACACTCCGATGATGGCAACCCAGCAAACCTATACTTATTTTTCCAAAATAACGAGGCAATGCCATTTTAATATATAGTACCTGCTTTTAATACTTCTGCGGTGTCTTTTAGCACTTGTGATGGATCTACATCTCATGCTAGGCACTCATTTAATCATTTCTTTGAGATATGATGGTACCCGAGCAACAGGTTTTAGCCCACAACAACCACAAAAAACCACTAGATCATACGTGCATTTTGACGAAAAAATATTTTGAGTGGACAATTATTTTTTATTGAAATCACTAATTAATCTGGTAGACTCTTAACAAAACACTATTTTTCCATGTACTTTTTACTGACTAGTGGTCACATCCCATAGTTGCACTAAAATCACCAAACGAATTATGTGTTTTAGTGAAAAGTCGAATTGACAACTTAAAATTCTCATCTTGTATTGAAACCACATATTGAATTGATGGTCTTAATACAAAATAAAAATTATTGTTTATTCATATAATTACTTTTTGCTGACTGTTTGTCAGTACGGGTTACATTTTCTAATGCACCGAAACCACCAATTCAATTAGTGGTTTTAGTGCAACACCCTCTCTCCATGTCAGGACAAACATTAAATTGGTAAATAATTTTGAAATAGCATTGATTGAAAAATAGTTTTCTGAAGAGCATTATTTTTATCAAAAGCTTATATACAGCCTACCATTGAAATTTCAAATTTCAACAACAATGATTTGATGCACAATCCATTTCCAAATATCAAATGTCTTCATCAACGATGGTTTGATGCATATACAGTGAATTACTATCGGTCACTGCAAGAATTAATCACAAAGAAGATTAAAATTGTCTATGTAAAAATAGTGCTAATTCTGTCTTTATTATATCTATGTGTTTCCTTCTTATAAGTTATCTAAAAAAATGTTGTTGCTTTCTTATATAATGTTTATTGGTAACAAATTTAATAAATTACGGGACAAATTAGTTTGAAGGATGCCTTTGCATTCTCTCTTTTTTTTCAAAACCTAAAAGCTCTTTTTTCTCTTTTTATGAGTGGCCACCGGTGAACTCTCACCGGTGGTCACCCCTTTCTCTTTTCTTGTTTGTTTTTTCAAATAATCTAAGTTATTATTGCCAAAATATTGAGATTTATTGTTATCCATATCTAAATTTTGTTCTTAAATTTAGTTCTGAGTTTTATTATCATCATTGTGATGATTTTATCGCAGATTTTCTCACTAGAATGAAGAAATTTGAAGGTGATTAAATCGAATTTATAGAAAGACTATGGAATCGAACACATGTAGAAAGACCACCATAAAGTCGAACACTTGTAGAAAGGCTATGAAGTTGAACAACGTTAATGAATTTGAATAATAAGCTTCCATTTGTTTCTGGAAATTTAATTATCCGAAAAATTATTTTTAAAGTTTTCAAAATTTCAAGTATTAAAAAAAATCAGTTAATGGAATATATTTTTCGGAACAAAGGGAGAATTAAGTCATTTTGAAGAAAAATAACTTCCTATTTTTATGAGAGAAATATTTTCCAAATGTTAACAAATTTATTATAACATTATAAATACCTGTTTATTAATCTATGAATCATTAATAGCCATCGGTCAAGGGCCACCACCGTCACCCGCCATGTATGTCTTCTCTAATTATAAGTTAATAAGTTATTTGGAGGAGCCTAAAAATATTTCAATGTACTCGTCTAGAAGCAATTCAACATCTAGCTGAAAACATGCATTGAAAACCCTGGAAACTTGTACACAGATGTACTAACACATTGTTGGAAGAGAACAAAACAAAGAATAGAAGAGCATCTTGTCCATATAGGATTCAAATTGAACAATTGAAATTATTGCTCTTCCTAGAACAAATTTATTTGTGTACATAGTTTAAAGGTATACTAATTTGCCAAGCCACCCACCAAAGAACAAAGCCAGTATATTGAGCACTCAACTTTTAAAGATTATGAACAATTCGGCAGTTTTGAAGACTACAAGTTCATCTATAAAACTGTACATGTGCAAAGGCTATTATAATGTATTACTCTAACTGGGTTGACTCAGTTCATTAAATTCAAACCCAGAAAGCTGTGCAAGCTCCGACAGTTCTTTCTCTCCACTCAAAACCTGCAAGAAATCATGCCAAGCTACAATAAGAATGCCTTCAACGCGCTTTGTAGGGGGAAGATGGAAGAGAAGAAGAAGACACAGCACCTCCAGCATGGCAGATTGGCAACTTCATAGAGAAGTTAATGCAAAAAGATATCTATGTTACAAAGAGATCTAACCTAATCCATTAAAATGTATTCCTTGGATCTTATATATGTTTACTAGAATAGGATTTTATAAAAATGGCACTAAACCTATCTGTGCTGCCTGGCATTGACAACATAAAACCTAAGATTCAAGCATTCACAGGGAAACTAGTAATGAAAGGCACCTTTAGATGATGCCACTTGTAATGAAGAAAAAAGAGGTTCAACAGAATACAAGTTTCCTTACCTCACCGTTAATCACCCAAGTTGGGAATCCCTCAATTTTAGCATCTGCACATGCCTTGGCTATTTTAGTTCCTTTTCTATATCCATCAGGAAAGCATTCCTCGTAGTCCAGTATTCCTGATGCTTCCTTTCCAAACATCTATATTAGTAACACAAAGTAGATAATGTAAGAACAATGGTTAGGCATGATGGTAAGGCCAAGAATTTCCTATCCAGTGGAATAAGAATGAGAGGTCTCCAACTAGGGATAATTCTTATTACTAACCATGATTGGCCTCTTTCAACGAACTTCAATGAGTTGCATTTGGTAAATACCCAACTATAATATACAAGTTACTGTGGTCTGTTCAAGAACTGAAAATGAGTTTTATGGGCAAAAGTATTGAGCCATGTTAATAATTCACGCAGAATTCTAAAATCAGCTATAGCCCGCTTCCCTCTCTAAGCCTCCCTAAAATAACCAGTCGTTAATCTCAATAATGAGTTCCATTTGTTCTTTATGGATTTGAAACGATCATAAGCAACTATCATCAATAATACTAATTTTTCTAAGGTCCTTATCTTCATTCCAACATTTTAATTACTATGATAAGCTAGTAGATAAGTTAAACAGACTAGCAAACAAAAACTGACGTACATTAAATTACAACTTCCTGATTTCAGATTAATAGTACCTTATTAATTCAAAACAATTAGTACCTGTTTTTGTTCTAAGCAATGAGAACACCAGAAAGCCCCATACATTTTAGCTCCTATAGAGTGTAGATGCCTTGCAAGAGAAACAGCAAAAGGACTTGACGATGTGGTTATCTCAGAGGTAAAATATGGTAGCTCGATTTCGGCCAGGCTGCTTATATAGAAATGAATAAAAAAATGATCAGGCAACTATTCTAACAACAACAACTATTCTCAGCAAGTTTCTGACTAAATCACATGGACAAAAGAACACATATAAAGCCGGAGTTTTATAAAGAGGGGAAAAATATTTGTAGAACAAGCTCAATTGCTTAAGTAAATGAAATGAAGATGTCATTATCTACGCAAAAACTTTAAATCACCTTGAGGAGACAGGTGGAGAAGTACCATATGACGTGTTCAAAGCAAAAAGGACCAAACTTACTATACATAACTGCAAACCCAATACTTTTTGGATCTCTTGCAACCCAAAATCCTATAAAAGAAGAAAATTATCAGTTTAATGAACCCAATTATACAAATAGCCACTAACAAATACTTAATTAAGAGAATGTGAAAAAAGAAGGCATACCTTTAGAGTGATGAAAAATAAGCTGAATGACAAGAAAGCTGACAAGAGGCAGTATGAGCAAGAAGCTCCAGAAAATTTTGAGCTAAGAATGTACAAAAAATATGCACTAGCAGCTGCCATGGAAGTGGTGCTTGCAAGTAAAATCAAGCGACCATTAGACTCTCCAATTCCAAAAGGTAAGTTCTTTACAGGCAACTGAAACCCAAGTGCTGCAACTAGACCATATGCAACCATTCCAATGGCCGGAAGAGGAATGCCTATCAAATATCAAAACGACAATAATTGAAACATTTCATATCTAAAGATTTATGATTTACTGGATAGAACCCATATATATGAAGCTTGTAAAGGACAAGTACCGAAAACGACAGCGTAATCACTGTTCAGCACATCGCCACAGCTGCCGCCACCAACAGGACAAAAGGCATCTGAATCGGTAAGTTTAAGGTAAGTCAAGTATGCAGTTTCGAGAAACCCGATACCTCCAAGAGCTGCACACCAATTGTATGTAGAAACGCTTGAAAGAGGGAAAGATGAAGCAGGCTTCGCCGTTTCAAATTCTGGTTCTGCATCTTCTTTACTTGTGCACTTCAATCTCCAGCGCCAACACAATCCCTTACACAAGAAACCATAGAAACATGAAAATATAGCGAGTGAGAAGAAATAATGAAATTATGGAGTGAAAGTAAATGTTTGTTGAGAGAAAACCTTGAATTGGGTTATCGGTTTAAGGGAAGGAGGAGATAAAGAAGGAACTGCTGAAGCTCGCAACAGCAACGGCGGAGAAGAGACGTTGATGAAGCTGGCCATTGTTCACCGGAGAAACATGTGGCCGATGATTAAGTTTCGTTTGTGCCCGGTTAACTAAATCAAAAGGCCCAAATCATAAAGCCCACGGACCAATGCAACAAAGTTAGGTGTAACTGACTAAAATTGAGGTTCATGTACAAATTGAATATGGGTTTTTTTTTTTTCTTTTTTTTTTTTTGAAAAAAAGTTAGAATTATTTTTAGTAAAGATTGAATATACTCAATCACTCAAATGTGTTGAACAAGCTCCATCTCAGTAAAACTGAAATTGTTACCAGTGGAAGTAGAAAATTGTCTCATAGTTTTTTTGTCTCAAAATTTGGTATAAATTCAATAGTTTTGTCCTATGTAATTGCTTTTAGTTTCCTTCATTCAAGAGTGAAAAATATATGAAAATGGTCTTATTTGAAATAATAGCCAATCCAACAATCAATTCGGCTTAAGTTTGATATTTTATAATTTCTAAAAAATTCATAAAACAAATATTAATAAAAAAATATGCCTTATAGCCTTAATTATACATTTGGAGCCGTCACATTTGACTTGGACGCTCTTAGCAAAGAGATATGCTTTAAACGTAGTTCCCACATCGACAATTGAGGAGGAGAGAAGAGCTATGAGCACACAATAAAAATAATTTCGTGGCAAGAACAAAAGCATACCTTTCTCGGCCTTTTGGCTAAGATCAAGTGTAGTATCTGTTCTTATCAGTTTAATATCTGATACGGGGATCATTGATCCACATGATATTAAATTAATTTTTTTCGGGGGAGGGTCCACCACAGTAGCTTGCTACTGGGGCTCTCAAGCGTCGCCCATGCGTTGCACTGCTGCACGGGCCTGGCGCACCCCACCAATGCCAGTTGAACTTTGCTTGAATTTCTGAAGTGTTAAATTTAAATGAATTTATTAAAAATCAAAAGACTTGGAAGTAATAAATTTTAAATAATTTTAAGTACAAAATTATTTCAAATCTAATTAAACTCATTTTTATTTCAAATTTAGAATTTAAAAATCGATTATTGAAAATAATAAGGTTCAACATGCATACATGATTCATAATTACATGAACAAGTTCATGAATTCAATGGTACATCATATATTTTTATCATATCAGTTTTACTTTATTACTTTAAATAATAAAAGAGTTTTTTTTTTATTTTCTCTATCAAATATTTGACATTTTAGGCTATTAACTTAAACAAGAAGGAAAATCCTAAAAAAAAAAAAAGGATTAGCATTTTATGCTATTAACTTAAACAACATTTGATTTTAGTTTCAAACGTAGCGTTTTTGTGATGAGGCCCAAAGCCCACATCGGAAACAGAACCAGTTTAGCTAAGGGCGAAGAACTATATAATAGAAGCTTCAACCAAAGGAGCAGTATCTTTGCGCTTGGGGCAATGACGCAGCTTGTGAGGTTCTAACCGAGGCGCGTCTATTGCTGGTTGAAAACTATTTCCAAACCCCCTCTTCGGCCTAGGCTTGACTTAGGCCGTAGAGAATTTCTGGAAGGGCTCCCTTCGGGGTAAAGCTCTACAATCCTCAGTTTATTAAACGTTTTCTATTTATAAGTACACATGAAGTTAATTCTTTTTGGTCTTCTGTTATCTTCTCGAACTATTGTAAAATATATCATTTTATATGAAATGTTATAAAATTAAGTCTTAGAGGATTTTTAAAATTTTAAAGTTTATAAAAAAGAAAAGAACTATCTGCCATTGTGTAGTTCATTTTAATTTAAATATAAAAAAGAATGATAAATGAAAAATGTTTCATTTTTTGGTTAAATATATAACCACCTCTATAGATCTTGAATTACAAGAAAAATGAACAAGGATAAAAGAATTAGGAAGTTTTTGTTGTTCACACGGACATGAAAGATTGCATCTTCCTCCTTCAAAAAGTTCAAAAAAAAAAAAAAAATATAAAAAGCTTTATAAATTTAGAAAAAATAAACAAGATTATTAGAATAAAAAATAATATTTACAAAATTAATTTATTAAAAATTGCAATTTCAGATTGCTAAATTATTGTTGATCAGCCGATTAAACCGTTGATCAACCGTAATAGTCCGTGGTTAGTTGTGTTTGATTAGTGATTATTAATATAAATAATGATTAAATTATTGAATTTTTCATAGAAATAAATCTTTAAATACTAATAATCTTAATTTTTTTTTTAAGTTAATTGTTTGTTAGATAATAATGAAAATAGCCAAGAAATGAATATTTCTCAAACAGAAAATCAACGGTACGATCCATCTATTCTGATACAAAATATAAATATATGATTTATAAAATCGGTTCATTTGATTTTCTTTCGGATTATTCCATTAAAGAAATTAAGAAAAATATTCCTTCAAATAATTTTTTATGAAAACGTTTAATTATTTTTTTCTTCAAGCTTTGTATAAAGAAAATAAAAAAGAGAGTTATTATACAACAATAGTAGCTAAATTGAAAAATAGATATTAAAAAAAAATTATCATAAAGTTAGCCACATCATCAAGAACTTACTAGGAAAAACCAAAAAAAAGAAAAAAAAATCACTTTTTAAAGGGGAGAAAACAACATTCACTTTCTTTTTTCTTTTTCTCAATTATCTTTTGCAATTTCTTTTCTTTTTTTCCTTTTATTTTTTTTTATTGTCAAACGTAGTTAATTTAAAAAATAGGATAAACATGCACCTTTTTGTAATTATCTTTGAAGAATGTTGCTTAAAATTGTGTTCCTTTTTTAAATTTTGTTTAAAAAAAAATTAAATTTAGATCTCATCTCTCATAAATACTCCAAAATTTGAAAGAAACCCATTCATACAGCTCTCATCTCGCTGTCAAGGCTTAGGTCGAGAGATGAGAATTTATAAACAATATCCCACATCGGAAATAGAAGAGATGCTTGGAGCTAGAAAGCTGTATAAAATGGTGTTTGAGAGAACAAGCAAAGCATACCTTTCTCGGCCTTTTGGCTAAGATCAAGTGTAGTATCTGTTCTTATCAGTTTAATATCTGATACGTGGGCCATTGGCTCACATGATATTAAATTAATTTTTTTAGGGGGAGGGCCCAACTCAGTAGCTTGCTACTGGGGCTCTCAAGCGTCGCCCATGCGTTGCACCGCTGCACGGGCCTGGCGCACACCACCAACACCAGTTCAAATTGTCTGTACGCACGGGGCCTAAATGGTTTCATGGGCCATCTCTAAAATTTATGAGTCTGTTGTGTTTATGAGACAAAAAAAAAATTTTATATGTATTTTATTATATATAATAGAGAAATGGATATTGGGGTTGGTAATGATACCCTTATTCGGTTTAAGATAGACAAAAATATTTTTAATATTATTGTTGAAAAAATAAATGATTCTTTCTTTAAAATACCTTCTCTTTCTAATTTTTCTATCTTTTCATGTCTTTTTCCCTCTCTTCTAAATTAGGTTTTTTATATGTTTTTAAATATTATTATTGATATAAATAACATAATGGCTAAATTCATAACTTTTATAAGGGAGCCCTCTAAAATTATGATTTTCGTAAAATTGCACGCTTCATTGCACTTGGGACAATAAATTTTCAGTGTTTTTTACTTTATACATACAAAATATTAATTTAATGTGTATCTATGCAACTTTTATTTTAATGATTTTCATATTTTTAACTATTTAACAATCATGTATTCATCAGTTTTACAAAATGGAAGTTTAATATAAAAATTTTGTAAATTAAAATTTAATAACTGTTATTTTATAAATTGCGGGTAGCACAACTTTTTTGAAACATAATGCTATATTTATGCATTTAGCCTAACATAAATATAATATTTTATATATATTTCGTAATAATTCATTACTTCATGGGTGTTATAGAGAAATTCAACTTTTTATTTCATTTCAAACATGAAGTTTAAAATTCAAGCTTTAACCTAATAAAAAAATTCATTTACATTTAAATTCCACATTTTATTTGGTAGCATTTTGATAAAATTTTGACGACAATCAAAAATTTCAAATATTAATCAACAAGTTTGCTTTTTTCTTTTTTCTTTTTTTTTTTTTTTTTTGTTTTGGTTGGAGGTTATTTGCATTTAAAAACTTTTAGCTGAAATAGTTAAAAAAAAAAAAAAGAGAGAGAATTTAGCTGCAAACAAAGCGTTTTGGTATTTCTGTGACTTTTTGTTACAGAAGGTAGGCAAGAGCAACTGAAAGCCCAAAATCCCACATCGGCAGCAAAAGCTGTTTGGCTAAGGACAAAGCAGTATATAAGATAGGCTCAACTAGATCGAAGAGCATCTTTGCGCTTGGGGCAATGACGCAGCTAGTGAGGTTCTAACCGAGGCGCGTCTATTGCTGGTTGAAAACTATTTCCAAACCCCCTCTTCGGCCTAGGCTTGACTTAGGCCGTAGAGAATTTCTGGAAGGGCTCCCTTCGGGGTAAAGCTCTACAATCCTCAGTTTAAATATTTTCTATTTATAAATACGAAAACAATTTTTGTTACTTAAATTATTACTGTTTTTAATTAACCACGAGAAAATGAAATATTTTCTTTCATTTCAGTCATTAGTTTGCCTTTTGGCATACCTTCCTTTGTTAATAATTTGATATTTTTTAATTTTTGTTAATCTTTTTTAATTTTCAATTACTAAATAATGCGTATATTTGTGAAATAATTATCAAATCTGCAATTTGTGAACCAGAATTAAAGAGAGGAGCACCAAGACAATAGCCAAAGCAATTAGCAAGGAGATTTTGATTTGGATGCATTCTATTCGACAGCAAGTCTTTTCTTTATACAAAACCAAGAAGATTTTTGGATTTTGGCTACCATCACCACAGGTTTGTTGACCCTTTAACGGTCTGATACGCCACGTGTAAAGAAACCGACGGGTATTGACAAATGTGCTTCAACGGATAATTGTTATTTTATTAATAGAGGTGAGTGCAAATCGGATCACTTTGAAAAACCCAACCGAATACTAATCGGTTTAGTATTATTATTGATTTCTAATTTTGGGTAATTTTAATTTTAGATTCGGTTACAAAAATAAATTAATTTTATTAAAAAATCAAACTGAATCAATGAAACTGAACTTATTTGATTTCATATATTCAATTTTTGTTGTCTAAAGAAAAAAATTTTAGTTTTTGATTCGTGGTTGGGGTTTGAAAACTCAGCACATGATTACACAACTTTAATTTTTAGTTAGTTATAAAAATAAATTATTAAATATAACTATTATTCGATTCGGTTATAACCTTGCCCAACTATTATTAGTTAGTTAGGCAAGGCTACGATGAACCTGGAAGGCTTATTGACCTTTATGAAAATAAAAAAAAATAATTAATATAATTCGACTATTTTTTTTTAATTCTTTTCCAAAATGTTCCTCTATTAATGATTGTAATATACAAAAGTGAGAATATAATATATATTAAATAGAGATATATTAAAAAATTAAATTAAATTATCTTTTAAAAAATAAATATTATTATATTTTAAAATAAATGAAAAAAAAATCCATTTATAGGGACACATAATACACGAATCACATATATATATCACAATATATATATATATATATATATATATATATATATATATATATATATATATATATATATATATATCACAAAAAGGTCTAATAATTTGCGTCTTGATTTGAATTATTTAGAGATGAAGAAAATTTAGTTAATATATTAAGTTATAATTTTTCCTTCATTAATATACTCTTACATTAGTATTTATCAAAATTAAATGATTCGTATTAAATTATTTTTCAAAATTAATCAAATATTTGATTAAATATAATTTTATTGACAGATTATTATTTATATGAAGATTTAATAACGATAATAAAGCAGTATGACTATTATATTTACTGACAAAAAAATATATTAAATAAAACTAAAATAATAAGATTTAAACATTATTCATTCTTAAAAAAGATTCAAGATAATAATTTAAAACCGATGAACAAGGTATATAAGACAAGAATTATTGATATGGCAAACATAAGAGAAATCTCAATTAGGCGGAGAAGAGGCAAGTACAACCTTATCCAATGCAAATATTTGTGTGCCAGCCAACGTGTCATCTATTGATTCCAGTTGGATTTATATGAAATTATTAAGGAACAGCAACAGTTGACGTGGCAGCCATGCTACTTCCTGATTACTTAAGCCACTCATCCACCTTAACCTCCATAACCATCCTCTTCTCCATATATATCCACCAAAAATCCCTCATTTAGACTCCAGAAACCTTTGAGAGAAACCCATTTATTAATACCCACAAACCAAAATGGAAGCCAAATCAGTTGTTTCCTCTGCTATTTTCACTAGCTCTTCACTTACTCCAGCTTTTCGTGCTAATGATATAAATAAAAGGTCTGTCTTTCTCTTCTTCTCTGTTTCTCTCTGTTTCAGTTTCCTGGGTGCTCTGTTTTTCCTTTGTTTCAGAATCTATTTGGTTTATCTTGTCAACAGCTAGCAGTAAGTAGTCAAATATAGGATATCTGTTAGCTGTTGGAGGTCCAAACAATAACAATTAGAAATGAGGATTGACTACCTTAATAACGTAGTAGATCGGTGTTTTATTTTCTTTCTTGGTATACACTGTTTCTCTCTGTGTTTTATTTTCTGGGCACTCTGTTTTTTAGTTTTTTTATCTTTTTAAGGCTAACTACTTGTGCTTTTACTTATAGAAAGCTATTGCTTTTGCCGTTAGCAATTAATCCAAAGCGATGGAGCATTGGAGTTAATCAGAGAAGTTTCAGATTCCGGTACGGTAAAGAAGATGAAATTAATAATTAAGGATTTTATTTAAAGGGAATTTTCAGTCATTAGTTATTCTTTTTTAATTTATGGTATTTCTTTCTTTCAAGCCCAACAATGGCTAGTCTGAGAGGTAATTTGGAAGTTCCAACTTCTGTACCAGTACGAGTTGCACATGAACTTCTTCTAGCTGGACACAGATATTTGGATGTTAGGTATTTGATTTTGATGCTTTTTCTTCTTTTGATTTTGGAAGCAAAAGCTATATTTGCTTGTAGGAAAGAAAGAAAAGAACTTACTATTCTTATTTTTATGCTAACATTGTAGGACTCCTGAAGAGTTCAGTGCTGGACATGTGGTGGGGGCTATTAATATTCCATATATGTACAAAGTTGGATCAGGTTCTAATATTTTTGAAACTATTAGGCAATTTAATTGTATTTTAAATTTTTATATATATGAAATTGTTAAGCTTTATTGAATTTTTTTATGAAAATCTCTTTTGGATTTATTCCATAAGAAGCAGAGTTTCAAGTCTTATTTTGTCGGTCTTGCTCATTTATCTTGTATGAGACTTATGTTCTCTATTGGATTTTCCCTTTTTTTTAGGCAATAGAGCAATTAGTAATTTTGGGTTGTAATAAAGCTTGAAGCTTTCCCTCTAGGAGTTCATGTTCTTCATCATTTCCCTTGTTTGGATCATTGACTTCTTCATGATATCAATAGGATTTTATACCCAAGCTTTTTTCTCTTCTTACAATACAAATAGGGAAAGGACTTTCTTCTTGTTTCCCAGCCCCCTTTACCTTACTTTTGTCCTTAAGCTCCTTTGAGCTTCTTCCTTATGTACCAAAAAGAAAAAAGCTTGAAGCTTTAAAATTTGGTCACTTCTTTAAATGCATTATTATTAAGGATGACCATGACCCCAAAAAAGACTTTATTTTGGGATTTTGCACTAGCATTTATTTAGGTCCATTGAATTCTCAACTTGTTAGTAATTGTGTGGGTGTGGTAGGTTCGTGGAGTCCACTTTATTTTCACTTTCAATGAATCGCATATATTCGATTGGGTGAATGGTGATTGTGTTTCCCTTCCCCATTTCCCTATAACTATATATGTGCAATTTGGCAATTGTCTCTTATTTTCCTTTAAGGCAGCTTATTAAGTTTCTGTCAATTTATGTTTTATTTCTCAATGTAGGAATGTCAAAAAATCCCAAATTTCTTGAGCAAGTATCTCAACATTTTGGAAAATATGATGAAATTCTTGTTGTAAGTCTCTTGATCTAAAGTCGTTTTTTTTTGTATATTTATTTTAAAGTCTTGTTGTTCTTCACTGCTCTGTAGTTCAAACTAGTATAATTATTTTATTTTCTCCTGGTTTAATGAGTAAATTCAATCATTTAATTACAGGGCTGTCAACTGGGGAAAAGGTCTATGATGGCTGCAACTGATCTTGTAGCTGCGGTGAGTACATATTCTGATTAAGCTTCAACTCTTGACCTTGGTTTGATTTTCATTTAATTAAGCACAAAATTAATTATTTAATTGAATTTCCAATTCTCTTTTCCAGGGTTATACAGGTGTGACCGACATTGCAGGTGGATATGCTGCTTGGACACAGAATAAACTTCCAACAGAAATTTGATGTGTATGTTTATGGGAAATGTAAATGCTTATTAAAGCTCGAAGTAAGAATTCATTAAAGACAATTAGGAGGGAAGAAGGTGATTTGCTAGAAGACATTATTAACCAGTACATATTAACAATGGAAAGTATTAAAAAGAGAAATATTGTAAAGCATATTGAAGTCTCCTTGGCCCATGGAAAATCAATATCATATAAAAAAAAATAAAAAATAAATATAAACCAAAAATCTACTGTTGTAAATTTCATGAAACTAAACTTCGAACTTTTTTTATAAAGTTCAAGAAGTTTACTGTAGTCCTGTCTTATTATTCAAATGTAAATATACATATGTTGGCAAATCATCTAAAGAGGGTTTTTTCCGTTCAAAATATTTTGATTCGAACTCTGGATATTGTTTAAGGGGTTTAGTATATCATCCCACTGAATAAATTAATAGTCGATCTAATTAATGATAATTTTAGTACTATTCGAAGTAGATATTTATTTATTTTAAACACCAGAGAGAAAAATCAATTTGAATTTTTTTAAGTAAATCAAATACAGACTTGCAATTTTTTTTTTTTTACATTAACGAGGATTAGTAAACAATGTGACAATAATTATAATAGTATTGAACTCCATTGAGAGAAATATAATAATATGAAAATTCATCAAGTGCCGTCCAAATTATATGAGAGACAGACAGGCCCACACAGCGAAATGCGTTAAAGATTAAAGAAGATCATTTAATAAATAAAGGGAAAATTATTATTTAGTCCCTCAGGTTTTACATAATTATCTAAGTAATCTCCGGCGTTTAATGTAATATATAATTAGTCCCCGACATTTTACTCCGTCTAATTAAAAGGTCTTTTCGTCTGAAAAGTTGGTGTTTTGCCGTTAATTGAAGACAAAAATACTAAAATACCCCTCCCTCGCTGACGTGGACCAATATGACCTTCCAAGTGAGGGAAATGAAAAGTCAGACTGCTATTCTCCCAACGATTGCTCTCTCACGCAAAAAAACGTCTTCATCTCCAGTGTAAGTGTTGAAGAATTTTTGAAGAAAATGATGTTTGTTGACGAAACGAAATGAGTGGTCGTAGCATGCAGTGCTTCATTTGTGTGGAATCACAATCTTGAAGCTTTGTTTTGAGGTAAATACCAGTAACTGAGACCCACTTCAGTTTTTGCTTGAAAAAAATTGAAAATCAATATTGTTGAGGATGTTTATGATGATGATTTTTGGTATATTGAAATTCTTAAGCATCGTTATGAGTTCTTTTGTGTATAATGATAATGTATTTAGGGTTTTTGTAGACGGTAATGCTTTTTTGTAACACATATGTTAAATTACAATGTAGGAGAGCTTGAATTTGATGGCTTTGCCTGAAAGTTACACTATTGGGGTCATATATGAAGGGGATACATTGTATTTGTATGATGCACAACCTGACATAATGAGTTACATTGTTCTCTTACAAAACGTATGCAAAGTTCACAAGATAAAAGATGGGAATGTGGATATTACATGTTCTGAAAATTATAGAATAGAGAACGATGCAAACGTGACTTTAATGTTCGAAAGATTCAAGGACAATGATTATATTGAACTGAATTTGGTTAGGAAGCTAGGTGAACCGAGTGTTGTTATGCCAAATGTGTTCCACAGTCAGGTGGCAGATAATATGAGTTTACATCATGAAAATTTGCAGCCTATTAGGGAAGTTCCAGGCAATGGTGTTGGGGAGGCAGAAAGTAATATTGGATCACAAACTGAGATAAGGGGGGATGTTGGAGATGTGATCATTATTGAGCAAGAAAATGTAGGTGCTGGGATTGGAAATACAGAGGGTATAGGTACTGGTAGGGGGAAGGGGGCAGAAATGTTGATAGGATCACAAATGTGGGATATTATGCTGGCTGACGACACTGAGTATTCAGGCTATGTAAATGAGTTAGGCAGGGGCAAAGGGAGGGGGAGAGGGCGATGTAGAGGCAGGGCAAATGTTCATGAGGCAAATGTGAATAGGGACAATAGGAAGGGGAAAAGAGCAATTGCAGTTGGAGCCTCACAGCTTTAGAGATAGGGTACAACAATAACAACCATTGGAGGGGGATGGGGGAGAAACAGAAACTGTTGTTGATAGCCAGTCCACAGATGATGACTATGTCTTTTCTGATACTGAAGATGAGAGTAGTGAATTTGAAACACTTGAGGGAATGGAAACAGATCCAGAAGAGGAAGTTGACTTCAATAATGATGTTGATGCTAGTCTCAGTGATGTTGATACTGACAAGGAACAGTCAGCTGCAAGTAGTGACATGGAGGTTGATGCACCAAGAAGAAGAAGAGCTAAAAAGAAAATACGCGATCCTTGAAAGAAAATATATGACAATATATTTGAAACACCAGTTGAAAGTGATATTGAATTCAAAGTTGGGCATGCATTCTTAAGTGTTGATAGTTGTAGGGAAGCTTTAAGGGATTATGCTGTTAGGGGAGGGTTCATAATAAGGATGATCAAGAATGATAGTAGAAGAGTGACAGCAAAATGTAAGGGGGAGGGCTGCACATTTAGGTTCCATGCTAGTGTAGCTCCAGACTTAGTCAGTTTTGTAGTAAAAACCCTACAACCTTAGCATACATGCACGAGGCCATTAAACAACAAGAATCCAAACGCAACAACAAAGTGGGTGAAGAAGAAACTGGAATCTCAATTGGCTGCTGATCCAGGAATGAGTTATGCTTTAATGCAAACTGAGTTGAAGGGAAAATGGGGCATTGAGACTGAATATTGGCAGCTTCATAAGGCAAGGACAGCTGCTAGAGAGTAAATTGCAGGTTCACATGTTGAGAGCTACAATAAGTTGCATGAATACATTGCACAACTTCAAATGTCAAACCCTAGAACTTTTATAAAATTTGAATCAATGCCAAGGAACAATTTGGATGAGCCACTTGTCTTTAGCTCCAATTTCATATGTTTTGAAGCAATGAAAGTGAGATTTTTGGAGGGATGTAGGCCTCTCATTGGATTGGATGGATGCTTCCTAAAGGGCCCTTTTAGAGGATGTTTACTGAGTGTTGTTACACTAGATGGGAATAAGGAGCTGTTCCCACTAGCTTTTGCAAGTGTTCAAAATGAATGCACTGCAATATGGACCTTCTTCCTTGACTGTCTTAGACAATGCATTGGACCGGGATGTGATTCAAAGCCATGGACATTCATTTCAGACAGACAAAAGGTAACTTCCTCCAAAGTATTTCATAATTCACTTTCAACTATTTAGCTAATGATGTTGAATTCTTTTTGAACATAGGGATTGCTTGAGGCTGTGAGGACATAGTTTGAAGGTTCAATCTACAGATATTGTTGTCAACATTTGTTAATGAACTTCAAGAAGCACTTTCTAGGGGTGATGTTGAGGAAGGAATTTTGGATGGCAGCTAAGTCTAGCCATAGTTATGCATTGAAGCAGCATATGAAGAATGTTGAGGGTAAGAATGAGGGAAGGGCTGTAAAATGGTTAATGGATATTCCTCTTTCACATTAGACTAGACATGCCTTTCATCCAGCAGCTAAAAGCGTTGATGTGACAAATAACATGACAGGGAGTTTCAACAGCTGGCTTGGAAACTTGAGGAACAAACCAATTGTTGAGCTAATAGACTCTATTAGGCAGAAATGTATGGTTAGGCTTTATAAAAGGTTTGCAATGGCTACTGCTTGGGAAGGGAGAGTAACTCCAAAATGCAAGAGTGCACTGAACAGATTGATAAAAGAAATCTAGACAATGCAAGATACTACCAAGTAACAATAATGAGTTTGAGGAGAGAGAGGGGCCTGTGGCTTTTGCTGTTAACATTGGGAAAAGGACATGCACCTGCAATTATTGGGACATTTCAAGTCTTCCATGTAAACATGCTTGCATTGCACTTGGATACATGAGACTCAATCTTGAAGACTTTTGTCACGAGTATTTCACAGTAGAGAAGTATATAAAGGCCTACAGAGGAGTCATTCATCCAATTCCAAATTACTACATCCCACCATAAACTGAATTTCTAGTCCTAAAGCCTCCAAATGTTAAAAGGAAGCCTTACAGAACAAAAGAAAGGAGAATACTTCAAGAGGAAGAAGCTCATCCAAGCACAGCTAAAAAATCTTGCACAGTTAGGTGTGTGACATGCAAGTAACTAGGCCATAATAAAAGAACATGCGAGCAAGCCCCACCAGCCATATCTCAGGTTAGATTCACTATTGCAATCTGAATACTTACTATGTTGTTTTATAGTATGTTGTTTTTAATTTACATACCATTTGTTTTATTAGAGGAACAAACAACCTGTGCAAAGAGGAGGAAAAAAATCATCTGGATCTGCTGCTATTGTGGAAAGAGGTGCTGCTGTTGCTATGCGAAGAGGTGTTATTGGTTCTAGAGGGAGAGGTGTTGCTGCAACAAGAGAGAGATGTGCTTCTGCTTTGAGAGGGAGAGGTGCTTCTGGTTTGAGAGGGAGAGGAGCTTCTGGTTTGAGAGGGAGAGGAGCTCCTATGTCTTGAATATATATTTTTTGTTCTGTGTTAATATGTTGCAGATTTGGTTTTTTTGTTCAAATGTTGAAGATGGTTTTTTTTTTTTTTTTTTTTTTTTTTTGTGGACTCATATGATGCAGATGTTCTTTTGGGTTATTGAGGTGTTGCAGATGGTATTTTGGACTTCATATGTTGCAGTATAGATATCCTGCTATGTGCATTTTGTGGGAACAGGTGCTGCTGCTGAGAACAGATTGCACAGTTAGGGAGAATAAGGAATCTTTTGATTTTCTAGCAAGCACAGGAACAAATGTGTAACTTTTTTTTCCATTGTCATTATGTCTGTCTTTTTCTTAACAACAAACACGCAAGTGTGGACCAAGTTTGATTTGAGTAGGGTTTTTGTGATGTACATTATGTAAATATGTTGTTTTTGTCTTTTGTGAATTGGAAACATTTGATTAATGACAATGGAACTATTTGTAACCACTCCTTTGCATGGGAGCCAAGTTTGAATACATATTTTTGCTTTGCAGTTGCTATACTTAACACCAAACGACTTTGGAGTTAATAAGTACACATTTTATTGCATAAAGTATATTACATTCAAATCATCTTCAAATTGGTTGTGCCCAGCTGAGTTACTAACATCTAACAACTAGCCCACCACATTAACACATCCACCTACAAAAACTATATAAACTACAAAAACTAACCAAACTACCCTAAATACAAAAAAAAAAAAAAATCACAATCCTCTGTTACCCTTGTACAGCAACATTACAAATAAGGTGAAAAGCATCATGATAGCCATCAAGCATATGAAAATCAACTTCTTCAAGCTGCCAATCTCCGACTCCAACCACTCCCTTTTTCCTCCAATCGTCACAATCTCACTGTACATTTTCATCATCTCCCTCTTCATGTACAACATCTCTTCCTTCAATTCACACAAGTCAGTAGCTACACTTCTTTGCCTCATTTCCAAATCGCTTCCTTGAGATCGATCTAATGAATCTATAGCTTTACACCATCCAAGGAAAGACCCGCATGCATTTTCAATACAGTAATAATACAGTCGATTTTTGTTTTTTTGTGTCTCTGAGATCCTAATGCCTGCTTTTCTCCCACACTTGCAATACATATTCACATACCTTCCTTCCCATGCTCCATCGGCTGGGCTTGAAGAAGACATGTAGGCTGTCTCTTGTTACCTGCAAATGAAATGGAGAGGAGCTTTTGTGTTTCCCCTCTTTTCCTTTCTCTGCATTTTGTAAGAATAAAATATGGTCAAACCTTCTTTATTTTCATGCACAGTTCAGTAAGGGCATAACGTGTCATTATGAAATGTCTGTCTTTGTTTTTAACTGATTTTAACGGCAAAACACCAACTTTTAGGACGGAAGGACCTTTTAATTAGACGGAGTAAAATGTCGGGGACTAGTTATATATTACATTAAACGTCAGGGATTACTTAGATAATTATGTAAAACCTGAGGACTAAATAACATTTTCCCTTTTTAATGTATATTCTTAATGATTTTGTTCTCTCCGTTTCCAAATACAATGGAGTTTAGAAACTGTTAAAAAATGTTAAAAACCACAATTACACGAAGGAGAAGCAGTAGAATGCTTCAAACTGAAACATATATAAATTTATATATCCACGTTTCCAGTTTCTGATTCTGACACCCACTTTGCTAAGCAAACACAAAAACATGGTGCCCACTTCCACTTCTCCTACCCATTTACGCGTCTTCTTGCAGCATAAGAATACTATCACCTTCACCTGCCGAACTGCCAAGCCAAGAGAGGAAAAAAAACTAAGCCTGATAAGAAATTTCAATGGCAAGAATAAGAACAACATCTAAGAAATGGTTGGAAATTGTTCGAAGAAAATTCCTTAAATCATCTTCTAATTATAATAGAAATAGAAACTCTACTGCTAGTGTTGTTCTTCTCTCTAATTCTTGCTCAAGTCCCGATGATGAGGGTGCCAAATCAAGTACTGCAGTTACAGAGCAAACCACCATTTATGAAGAAATGATTACTGAAATTTCTTTGCCTAATTTCAGTAAACAATTTGGGAAAGAAGATATTGCTGCTATCAAAATCCAAGCTATTTTCAGAGGCCATCTTGTAAGTTCTTTAATCCACTGCTTATTTTATTTTTATAAAATTGTTTAATCCACTGCCAGAAAACAATTTAGTGCATATTTGGATTTGGAAAGTTTACAATCATGATGAACAATCAGGGCAAAGTTGAATGAGCAATAAGAAAAATTATATGTTTCAAGAACCCAAATTAATAATAATAATAATAATATATTGGTTGTTGAAGGCAAGAAGGGCGTTTGGAGCACTTAGAAGCTTGGTGAAACTACAAGCATTAGTTCGAGGGGTGTATGTAAGGAAACAAAGTCGTATAGCCCTGCATTGCATGAAGGCACTTGTGAGATTACAGATTCGGGTAAGAGCAAGGCAGCTCTTGGAAGATGCAGCCATTGGCTAATGACTACTAGTACATTTTACCACTATGGAGAATTTTCAAATGGATTTCTACCAATCCCATTTTCGAATGTTAACATATATCTAATTATATGAATGATTGGTTTCCCAATTTGTATGAAAAACTAAAGAAAAATAAAATGTTGAAAGTAATACTTCCATTGAATTCATAGAATATGTTCTCTGTCTTTGATATGGAGTCAATAAAAAAACCTCTGTTGATGATGCAATATAATTAAATGTATTTGTTAGTATTATTTTTGTATTAAAAATGCTTTCGATTACATCAAATTACATTTGACAAAGCTAAAGCTTTTTCACAACTAAATGACTTAAAAAAAAAAAAAAAAAATCCTAAAAATTCCTTTAATGCACAAAATTTACAGTAGACATGGTTGTAATCATGATGAAAGATAAAAACAAGAGAAATTGAAGATAACAATTTAATTCTGTGAGCAAGCTTTTAACATGACCATGTTCTTTACAAGAGTTTAACATTAAGATTGTTTGGTGAGCCACGATGGAATATAATATAATGTAATATAATTAAAAGCTTCACTAATGTACTGTTTATACTTTTAATTACATTACATTGCATTTGATCATAGCTCTTCAAATAAAGCCTGTGTACAAACCAAGTGATAAATAACAAGAAGCAAGTTTGGTAAAAACAATGGAATGCATGGGAGATTATGAATTAGAATCAAGACTGCATTTCCAAAAATAAGATCAAGTTATTTCTCCAAAAAAGAAAAAGATCAAGTTACATAACCTAGCAAGGAGGAAAAATAAATCAATAGGCAGTGTCAATCTCCTTGAACAGTAACCGAACAATTCTTGTTCGCCTTTTACAAAGAGATGATTCAAAAAAAAAAAAAAAAAAAAAAAAAAAAATGTAATAAGAAAAAAGAGAGGTCATGACGATTCGAAAATTTCTATATAATCATGTATCCCTTAGAAGAGACTTACACACTATAATCAACCTACAAAAAAGAGAATGGAGAAAGAAAGCGAAGAGAAAAGGCCAAAAAAAAAGAACATACAAGAACCTATTAACTTAAAAAGGGAAAAAAAACACCGTCAGAGCAAAGCATTTTGTACAATTGAAATCTATCTACGACGGAAATCGCCTGCACATGGATGCATTATTAACAGCTACTCACTTCGTCCCAACTTAATGGTGACCTCTTATCAGTGCTGAAAAGAACCCACCAGATGATTTATCTTTGCGCCGGTCTTCCCTCTCATTTCCAACCTGTTTGAATTACAAGTTAGAACCATTTAATAGGTTAAAGATCCAAATTATCAAACTGATCAGGAATGACAATTAAGTACCTCCTTGGCTATCTGATGAAGGATATCGATAATTTCAGAGAAGTTGGGTCTTTGAGCTGGATCATGCTGCCAGCATCTCTCGAGCAGTTCCGCAAGTTTTGGATGAGCATGCTTGGGGATTGTAGGCCTTAGACCCTACAACAATTGTGGTCAAAAGTGGATTGTCAATTAAATTAGAAAATTGTTTTAGTTTCATATCAGTACAAAAATAAAAAAAATAAAAAAAAAAGGACATGTACCTTTTGCACTACACCTACAGCTGCTTGCAACGGGGTCAAGTACGAGTAAGGAAGCTGAGATTTCAGTCCCAAAGTATAATTATCAATAAGAGATAAGATTTGTGCCAGCATAAATTAACCAGGTCAATTGACCCAAGGAAAGAAGATAAAAATAACATAAAAAAAATTTCTTCAAGAATGCAGGACTGACTTCTCCCGTTAGAAGTTCCCATAACACTATTGCAAAGCTGAAAACATCTGCCTTGTGATCATATGGTTTGTGTTCAATCACCTTCATACAGTTAAAACCAGTATAAGCAAATTTAAGAAGATAAAGAAAAGAAAAAGAATATATTGGCAATTGTTTCTATTTAATTGGTAATGTTTTTTAGGTTTTCCTTGTTAACTTTTTTAATTACTTTCTGAGACCCTGTACCACATAACATAGTTAGCTTAGCTTAGCCTGAAGCTTTATTTGGGCCTCTACATATGATTGTAATTCTTTTTTTGCCAAAAAAAAGAACGCTATAAGAATTTCATTGTTAATCATCATCAATGATTCATATTGAATGAGAAATATTGACTTCCTTAACATATTTGTTTCTTTCGTGTTCTTGTTGATTTGGCTGTGCATCACAAGGAAGATGATCTTTTCTGTTATATTGGAGAAATCACATTGTTCTTTATTAAATTATAATTAGTAAGCAAACACAAAATCAATCCTTCAGAATGGAACACCAGGTATCCCATTTATGTTGTCAATTACTGTCACATAAAGTAGATGAATGAGAAATTAGACTTCATGTCCAATAAAATGCATACCTCAGGAGCCATCCAACGGTATGTTCCGGTTTCAGCTGTCATTACTCCAGATTGAGTTTGCACTCTGGCAACCCCAAAATCAGCAACCTTGACAACCTGTATCAGAAAGAAATAGGAAATTAGAACAATCAAATCCAGTTAATCTTTATCTTTTCATAGTTCTTTTACTGCGTACACACACACACACACATACATTTTTACTCTCATCTACATAAAATAACACCATTCAACACCAATATCTAGGCATGGAGAACCATCCAATCCAAACCTAGTTGAAACTCTCTCATCCACGATGAACATAACTACCGCCTAGATGAAAAGCAAACATCTGCCAACTTGTATTTTAAAGTGGAAAACTCACACAAGGGATACTACTTTTTAAAATCCTATTGACCTAGAGGGAAATAGCATTGCCAATGAAAGAGTTGGGATCTCTTTTCACCGACAAGAGTGCAGAACGGGTTTTTTGCATTAGGAAAGAAATAGAGGGTATTTACTTGTTTTGCATTTAAAAAGCATAGCACTCAGTAGTACCATTTAAGCAATGAACAACTTTTTACGTTAGAACTATAAGGTGATTAATTTATTAAGCCCCAGCATAATTTAGCACTAAACAATCCAAATGGAATTCAAAGGCCAGTTAATTCATATTCCCAATGGAGAATTATATAGTTATGTGAACAAATGAAGAAAAACCACCAATAATTAGTATCACAGCACAACATGAATACTAGAGTTTTCAAATAACCAGGGAAAGATCAAATGGATTGTCTATAAACAGTTCAGCAGAAATTGATAGTAGGCACCAGAGAAATGCACATATCACCACTACAATAAGATGCACATTAATATGATAAGAGCAGAAAAGGATAAAATAAACTGAAAAGTATGGAAAATCAAATTAGCAGTATGAGACAATAAGCAAACCCAAATCAAGAATGATTGTAAATGCAATATGAACAATGACAGATTTTCTAGAGGTGAAAATCAAGAAACAACAATAACAATAACAATAATACTAACAATAAAAAGCAATCAAAGATCATGGATCCCAATGATTTATAAGTAAATCCTCTTACTTCATTTTCATCCATCAGAAGATTAGCAGTTTTCAGGTCCCTATGGATTATATTATTTTGGTGAAGATAATTCATTCCCCTGGACACATCAACTGCCACTTTGATTAAGGATGGAAGCTTAAACGCACCCTTCTGTTTATGTATAAAGTCATATATACTTCCTCTAGCCATGAACTCTGATAGAGCAGAAATGTAGCATCAAAAAATGATTATTAGCAGAGCATGAAAAAGCCTTGTCTACCTATAACTAAGACTATTAATGATAGATTATAGTCAATATAAATAGGATTCACTGTTGGTTCTGCCAATCTCATCATTAGCAACATATTTCATGTAATAAAGAATAGGTGATACCAGTGAAGTGGAAGGAGAACAGAGGGCGAAAATAACTCCTTAACAGTCACATATAGAAACATCAACTATTTTTACAAATGAAATTTCCACTAAGCATACAACTATATTTAAAGGATTGGTTAGGCTTTACCAGTCACAATGCACAAGTTTGGATGTCTGGTGCATGCACCAATGAATTGTACAACATTCTTATGCCGAATTTTCCTGTATACCAAATATGTTATTGTAGACAACAAAAGAACCACCAAGAGAGTAAAAAACATAGATCAGAATTTTATCATACAAGAAAAAGCAAGAAACGTTCATCATATGCAAAATCAGTAAAGAATGCAGCCAAAAGAACAAGAATACTGGAAGTCTGGGTCAAATCTAAACACCCCCACCCCCCCCCCCCCCCCCCCCCCCCCCCAAAAAAAAAAAAAAAAAAAAAAAAAAAAATCCCTTCAGGATCATCACTGGTGATGGCTCTCCCTAAGTTTACTACTTGGTCCAATAAAGTTATATTAATCATAAAAATCGAGTGATACTAGGGTTTACCCTGCTACAGTTTTCTGAAGAATGACATACATTTATGTAATACAGTTGCATTTTCATGTAAAAGAAACCTCAGTAGGCATTTGAAGACAGTCACAAAGTCAAACATGTCTTGCTTTTATTTTTTTAAGTATTAAATTTGAAAGATAAAATTGAGTTTACGAATAAAACTTCTTCGAAATGGCAGATGGTAATTTTCTGACAAACCTCATTATATAAACTTCTTGGGAAAACTCCCTAAGCATTTCTGCACTGACACGCTCAGGCTTGAGGATTTTGATGGCCACTTCCTGACTACAATACGTGCCTTTGTACCTAAAGAGATTAGAAGGTAAAAACAACAGAGAGCTTGCACAACATGTGTTGCACAGTTTTCAAAAGACACAACTTACAGATCACCATATGCTCCAGATGCAACTTTGTTTTCAATGTTTAGCTGACTGGTATCAATTTCCCAGACATCAGTTCCATCATTAGGTATTTCAATGCAGTCAGGAAGAGATTCTACCCCAGGATCATTTTGTTTGGTCACAGAAGAAATAGATGGCTGTTTTGACAAACACCGCTCCTGCAGATCATCACAACTTATCAAAAATATACCATGCATAGTTGATCTATTATATGGTATGCCAAAAATCCATATAAAACTGGATTGGTACAAGAAAAGAGTCAGATTCAACTAATTTAGGCGTTAAGTGCTTACTACAGAAAACCACAGTAGTCCCATTTATCAATGATGGTACTATAATGAAATTAGTTCAAGTAATTAATATGCAGAATCCTACTCTGATTCCAATGATTCATAGTAAGCAGCACAAAATTTATGATTCAATTACAAGATACAGTCCTTGGCAAACCCTAACACCAGCCAGTCATGGCATCCTAGGTTTGTTATAGTTAACCGAATTCAACCCAGGTAAGCCTCAATCACACTCTAGTTGAGGTTGGCTACATGGATCCTTCTCTTCAATTTTGCTTCCCTTACGGTCATGCACTCCATTACTCATTGGGTTCAGAGTTGCCTAATATATAGATTAACTAAGAGAGTTGTTTTAGCACCATGCATCAACAAAAATGACAAATCTGTAACTAAAAAAAAGAGCAGTATGGAGGCAGTACCTTAAATTTCTGGATTTCCTTTTGCACAGCATTTTTAAGGACCTCAGTTTCCTGAAGTTTTCCACATGCAATTATGTCAAGAAATACAGGAATGAGAAAGAAAGGTGTCAGTCTGGCATTACCTTAGCATTATAAAGAAAACAATAAAAGCAAGCAGTTTAGCTATAGAGCATGTTTAAAAAGTATTTGAAGCATCATTAAACAGCTAAACGAAAGAAAGAAGTAAAAATGGTCTCTAGATAGATTTGAATGATCTGATGGAATTTTACTTCATGAATAATAAGAACCAAAAAATATTAATGAAGGCTGAAACAGTTTCAAAGATAATCTCTTAATTCTGCTCCGACTTAAGACCAAATTAAATGAATGTTGAAATTTCTATATTCATTTGAAAATATTCTCTCTTCTATATGGTGTATAAGATAATCGAAACCTGAAAACTGAACATGTGCTGAGATTTAGAAATAATAATTAAAGAGCAATATTTGTTCTATGTCATGAATGTTCACATGAGAACTCTTAAGAAAGATCTAAAAGAATAGAGAATCAATGGTTATGATATTACTATAGAAACTATGGGATACATGAAAAAGAACATACAGCAAGGGAAGAAACTGAAAATAAAAATTAAGGAAAAAGGGATTCCATGAATGTCAGAGTAAGAAATACAAAATGCAAAATTTTAGTAACTGAAGTGATATCAATAAAATAAAGAGGTTATTTTGCATATAAGTTGCCATCTTATGTCATTATATCATTGTTCAAACCGGCAGGATTAACCCAATTCTCTGTATGAAAGATCTAAAGAAAATTCTTCACAACAATCGCAGGTGGACTACATGGCTATAGATGCTAAGTGTTTTTTCAATGACCTAATAATTTCGTCACTCAGACAATTTGAACGATTAAGTATAAGGTCTTACCTCATGTGGCCAACCATCAACAACAAAAACATCCAATGAATACCCATCAACAGTGGAGAAAGCATGAGCTTCTTGAATGTTCAATCCAATCTCAGCAAGTAGGAAAGTCAACTGGAAAATTACTTGTATATATTATCTAGTGCGTGAACTTTATAGTAATGCTGGGCTTAAACATTTTAGACAGCTAGTGCACCTTAGGTCTTTAATGCAATTTACTGCCTTTTTGAACACATAAGAAATTTTGAATATTCATATATGTTTAGTTTGTTTCTTCAATTATTTTACAAATATAGACAATGGTGTAGCCTACAAGATGGAAAAAAATCTGAAAACCTTTAAACATATTTGTGCCCAAAAACATAGATACCATGCCACCAAGTCAACATTAATCCAACATGGTTTTTCAAAAATAATATATTTATGCAATTAGCACAAATAACCAACCTCACTAAGGAGTTTTGGCCTGTCAACTGTTGAAAAGGTGATCTCGTGCATAGGCCTACAGAGTTGTCAATTGCATAATAATGTCAATGAGAATTGAAGTAAATATCACAGTTGCTAAAATATAATCCTAAATGTTGAATGTCAAACTCTAGAAATCTAAACATAGAGGCCGCATGAAAATAATGAATCTAGCCTCATCAATTACAGAATGTGTGAAATTCAAAGTTTGATCCAATACTATGACTTTATATCAATCAATAAGATCAATATTTGGAAAATTTCCAACTTTAACACATTGACAGCTGATGATGTTTGGGAAGTAGGAATATCCTAAGGTTTCTCAAAATTCTTACCGAGAAAGGTGCATTGAATTTACAGCACTATCTCCATCTTCAACATGATACCTATTGGCTTGAAATGCAAGTGCTTCAAGATTAGGTGATGAGCCAAATGTAGGAGGTGGATGGATGCTGGACATATACACACAGAGCAAGAGCATCAGCAACAAACAAAAAAGACATAAATTTTACAAAGGACAGTGTACTTTGAAGAATATACCTCTGTCTGATTGAAACATAAGAACTTTGTGCATCTTCTTTCATTGCAGCATCTGCATGGCCAGAATCAATAGACATGCCATTGGAGACAGGATAGACCTGCATTGGAGAAAAGAAAAGCAAAGAAACAATTTATTGCAAACCATTGATTCGGACCAATTAGATAATGACAAGCTATGCACAGACAACATATCAGAAAAATATTTACGTTAAAAAAATAGAACGATGATGCCATCAAACAAATGCTATTATCAAACAGAAACACTATATGCAAACTTTGTGAAATTCATATCAAGAAATTCAACTAAAGGTGGTAAAAGTTGTTCCCATTACTTTAAAAAATTGAGATGATAGTCAGCATGTTTGAAGCTTCAGTAAGCATGAACTCTGTGTAAAATAAGCAACTGCTAAATCATTAACTAGAATCCTCGAACTTAGGGTAAATAGTAGGACTTTCTATACACAATAAGCTTTTCAATGTGGAAGGAAGGCCCGACAATAAAAAAGAGTTCTTTAATAAACATGAAAAATGAAAAGAACATTGCATTTTGCTGAAATCAACAATTTGACAAACATTCTCATTGGAGTACATATTCTTTAATAACAGCTAAATGACAAGGATCACCTTCATTTGGTGAAAGAAAGCTCAAAAGCAAAGACCAATAATCCCATGGCAGAAAATAAAAGTGACTGCTCTCATCAGGGAAAAATAGTAAGTCATGGAGTTTAACCAAACACAATTCTGAACTTTGATCACAGTTGTGCACAAATCAGGCATTGATAACATGCCAAGACAACCGGCACATTAGTTAGTAGGTTGAGAGGCCCAATAACAAAATAAAACCTACATAAATACAAAGCAAATATACAGAGGAATTTGAAAACCACATTGTGTAACAGATTGAAGTTAAGTTCTGCATTTGAGTTTCCATATCACTGTTGACTATTTTACCAAGCAAAATCTCTCAGAAAAACGCAAAACAACGCCCAATACTATTTAATCAACAAGTGTTTACCTGGACAAGACGAACTTCAAATGCTGGTCGATTAGCAGGATCTTCTGCCAACTGCAGCAATCTCTTATGGGTAAGCACATCTTCTGCTCTCTCCACATTCACATCCAATGCATATCTACATTAGCACCAGAACACCGCATTAAAGGTTAAAAACAGACAATTCAATTTGAGCATCATTAACTAAACAAACGTATCTATCTCAAAAGGAAAGAAAAGGAGAAAATTAATTACAATTAAATTAATTAAAAAATAGAAAAATCAAAGCTAATATGAATATAACTATTTAGCTTGTTAATTAGAACCTATATAGTTCTTCTTGGCATTATTTGATTACAATGCAAATACGCAGTAAAAGTAAATCTGAAATTCAGAGAATTAAAGGCGGGGACCAAAAAAGAAAAAGTGAAAACTAGGAATCTCCTAATAAGCATGAGTTGGTAAAGAAACACCAAATAAAAGATTCCAGGTGATGATGAAATCTATTCTCTCTCTAACGTTTCCTTTCCTTCTGTTTCTCAGAAACCAAACAAACAATGAATATTTTTAAAAAGGATCAGAAGTTAAACTAAAAGCAAAAAGAACCTTGCAGGTAATCGATTGAAATGGAGCCAAAGCTGATCATCGAAGCCAGGAAGATTCGCTTCCTCATAATTAAAATCTTGAATTCGCCTAAGCACTTCGTTATACACCTCCAGCTTTTGCATATGGTGTCGTGGATTCGCCTGTGAATACGACTCCACTGCTCTGCTTCCACAACTCTCTAAGTCTTCTTCAATCGCCATTACTTTCGGATACAAATAAACGACACCGCACTTAATTCAGGGAAGGAAAGCAAAAATTGCTATCAATGAGAAAAGCTCAGTCAAACGACGGCGGATCGCACATGGCGATGGCAGCTCCGGTGGTGGTGCTGATGGTGGTCGATGAATTTGGCAAATAGAAAGAAAGATAAAGGAAGAGTGGAGAGAACAAAGCTTGACAACAAAAAGCCGGAAAGAGGAGTGTGTGTGTGATGCTTTTAGTTTTAGTGTGTTTCTCGGCTGCTTTCTATTCTATTTCTCTCTCTTGCAATGAGAGATCCACGTCAGCGCTCGTGTCCATCAGGTGGTGGGTCACCATGCCTCCACATATTTATCGTAACGACCCTGATTGGATAAACATTAAATAAGGGGCTGAAATTACTATTTTACCTTTATATTTTATGTAATTACGGTTTTATCCTCATATTTTTAAAAATATACTGTATTATTTTTTTTTATGCCTCGTTGTATTACCATATTTAATTTTTTATATTTTGTCTTTCATACTTTAATGTTATTTTTTATAAAATTATTATTTTATCTTGTAAAGATTAATTTAATATGTCCCTGAAATTTTTTTGTTTATATTTTTATCGGAAAAAAGTATAAATAATTGACACATAGATATAACAGTGTAAAGAAAGGAAAAAAAAAAATATTGCATTTTCAAGATGCACAGGCAATATTGTATATTTTAATAGAGATAAATAATATTAAATAGATGTTTGATAATTTTTAATCAACAGGCGATAACTAATATATCAATCAGTCGATGGAATATTATGTTTTTGAGATGTTTTTATATGAACTAATATCGTTTATATTATTACGTGACTCGTTAATCTCATAAAAATAATTACTAATAAATTTTATTTTCAAAATCAGTATTTTTAAGATCATTTTATTAATATAATATATAAAAATCAAGAATAACCTAGCCGTTCTCTCTTTCTTTCTTAAACCAAAAATTTAAAAGTTTTTTTTTCTTTTTCCACAGGTAGTCACCGATGAACTCTCACCGGCGGTCATCCCTTTTTCTTTTTTTTTTTTCTGTTTATTTTTTACAAATAATCCTCAGATCTATGTACAGATCTGAGTTATTGCCTCCAATTATTGGGATTTATTGTCGCTCATATATTGAGATTTTGTTCTCAGATCTAATTCTGAGCTATTGTTCTGACAATTATGGTGGTTTTGTGTAATGTCTTTTATTATTTGGATAGTTATGTAGAAATAAATGCAGATCTCCGGAAAAAATTTAAAGATAATTAAATCGGACTTGTAGAAAGACAATAGAATCGAACAGTGGCTATGAATAGCCACCAAGTGGAGCAAGCGATCGCTGATGGCACAAATATTATACTCTGTCAACTCGATCAGATACTTCAAATATTATGTTATGTCAACTCAATCATATACTTCAAATTAAGATTATGTTTTTTTATTCTTTGTATGAATTATTTATTATTAGGCTTTCTATAAAAAAATATAGAAACATATTAATCTGTATCTCATATATGTATACAGTTTCCTTTTAATGAAATTTCTAGTTTGATTTTTTCTAAATATATATATATATTCTAAATAATCATTTTATATTTTAACATCAGTGGCTATCAAAAATTTACTAAACACTAATTTCACCGGCTAATCAGTATAAACTACTAGCTATAAACATCAAATGATAAGAATAGCTAACTAAATGGACCATAAATCTAATTTATATTAGGAGTGTAAAGAGAACGGGGTGGGACATAAATTACATAGTTCCGAGTGCCATCTCAAAGTTTAGAGGCTTAAAAATTAGAGTTTTAATCCTGTTTTATTAGGTATATCCTGCTCGTATGGTTTAATTGTTCATATCAGTTGATAATTGATAATAGTTGCTAACAGTTGACTGCTAATGATCATAATGGGTTAACTGATAAATGTTGGTGTTTAATAAATTTTGACGGTGATAATTGTTAGAATGTAAATAAATATTAAATGTATAATTATTTTTATATATATATATATATATATATATTGTTTTAAGGTGAAGATATTATTTTTTTCAATGTATTATATAAACAAAAAATACAAATTAAGAAAGTTTTTTAACATAATATTATTTTAGATTTATAGAATTTTTAAATAACTATAAATAACATGATAAATAGTATTAACCTGTAAAAAATATAATTTTGCTAATAATTATTATGATAAGATTAATGAAGTCCAAAAATATTATAAACACAAATCTAATATCAATTAATACGAAAAGGTTCCAAAACGTATTTTATAAAATCAACTATGGTCGATTAAAATGCTTACCAAACGCCTTCAATATAATTCTTTGTATGAATAAACTATCAAGTGTATAAATCAGTTAACCAAATGTTCTTATAGTTTTATTTTCACCAGTCCTATTTTTAGAGATAGAAAGGGACGAAATAGAAGTTGGGATCCATAGGATATATAACGGAGTAAGTTTACTTTGATAAAAGCGAGTTTATCGGATTTTTTAGATTTTTCTATATATATATATATATATATATATATATATATATATATATATGTTGGAGATGGCGTGAACCTAGATCTTGTCGTTAATTAATATGGAATATACTAACTTGACAAACAAGTTATTCTTAAGACAGGGTTTTGATTATTATTTTTTTTTTTTTTTGAGGAAAAATATTTATTAGTTGATAATATCTTAAGATACAATGAAATGGTTCAGTGTTTTGGCCGACTTAGAATAGTTTAGTATAAATTACTCAATATATGCAATCGTTGTCCTTTTCTTAATCATTAATTAATAATTTAATCTCATCATTACTGTCTGCTACTAATTAGATAGTGGCCATTTCTTATTTTACCACCATTTGACATTTCACATTGCTTTCTCGCAATTCGATGGTATTGCTGCCGACGAGCAGTACAAAGACTAAAATGAAAAATGAATTAAATAGTTGGTTAATTCTTTTTTTTTAATTCATTAAATAGGCCTTTTATTGTTAAATTGTTGTGCAAAGACTAAAATGCCGGAATTGAGAATTCAGGAATGAGTAAATTAATTTATCAAAATGCAGAAATAAAGCAAAATGCAGGGATAAAGTAATTAATTTTTTCCCTCTTGTTATAAAGTTGAGTCCTGAGCGTGAGCGATGTACCAAAATGTATAGGGTGTAGGTGGAATCTTTCCTATCCCAGAACCATCTCAAGTACAATTTCTATTAAATAAATGGGTCCACATTGCTCAGCCAAATCCTACGTGTAAAGATTTAAGCATAGCAAATGTTTGACGTGGCAATGTAATCCTCCTGAAATTTTTCTCGATTCAATTTACGTGCTTATCTATACATTAAATAAATTACAAAGATTTTTTAAAATAAATTTATTATGATTTTATTAACCAATAAATTTAAATTATATATCGAAAATAAATATATTAAATTACTATTAATATATTTATGTTAGAATAAATGTAGTTTTATATATTAAAAAAAAAAATCTCTTCTTATACAAGTTAATTTTTTTATAGGTGAATCCTATAAAAAAACCAACTTAGACATTCTTAAATTTTAGTCCTGTCAATAGAGTAGTCCTACCGTCTGTAATTAAGCCCTTTTTCTGTCAGTCTTTGCCTTTAAGTTGAGTCCAAGGAGAGAGAAATAAAATTAAACCCGAGAAACACCTCAAGCCAATTAATATATATATAATTACTTCATACTGTTGGTCAATGTCTTGAAGCAAAAAAAAAAGGACACAGAAGAGAAGAAACTCGTTTAAGAGAAAGAGGCTGGGGTTTTCGTTGCAGTGATATCGAGAATGTCATCTTCTTCGAGTGGTGCCGCTGAGAATGGGTTCGAGGGAAGATTTGTTAGCATGAACTGTAGTTGGGGAAAGAAAGTTGGAATCCGCATATCTGAGACAGTAAGGAACAGAAATCGACTCTACTATTTTTGCCAAAATAATGTCTGCGGGTCATTCCTTGGTTGGTGCAAATCTGTTGATTGTGTACAGGCAGCCAACTCATCTGATTTCATAGACTCAGAAAGGCGTCAAAAGAGCTTTGAGCAAGATGGTGTAGACCTCATAGATGAAATCTTGCATTTGAAGAGTGAAGTCAGGAGGCTTATTGGGAAGGTTGAGGGTGTCGAAAATATGGTTGGGTACCTAAAAGTGGTTGTTGTTGCATGTATGATTTGCATTTTGTCGGGAGTCATACTGGTTACCAGTACATTTTTGGGAACATGGGTTAGATATGATGGGTTGGTATCTTGTATCTTTCTATGCTATAAGTAACTTTAAAAGTGACCTGTAATGAAAAAATTTGTTATGTTAATTGGAGTTACTTCTGTGTTTGGAAAATTGCACTCATGGTGGTTGAGAGCTGTAAATGAAGCTAACAACCTGCTATTAAAATTGTATAGTTAAGAACAAAATGATACAGGCTATAGGTAAGAAGCTCAAGCAAAAGAAAATCTGTCAAAAGCATATATTAAAAAATCCAACATTTGAATTAAAGAATTTGAGCATTCAAATTCTCGAGGATCACAAAATTACAACTAAATGAGCAGGCTATAGGTAAGAAGCTCAAGCAAAAGAAAACCTGTCAAAGGTCTATATTAAAATCCATCATTTGAACTAAAGAGTTTGAGCATTCAAATTCTCAAAGATCACAAAATTACAACTAAATAAGTTAATCAGCTTCTCATTTGGGAGCAAAATCTTAGATAAAAAGTACACCATAAGTCTTTATGGCATCTAAAGAGCTTAGCCTAACAAAAAAACTATATGAAATAACAGCTGGTTCCTATTACATGTTCCTGTGAAAAACCCCACAAAACACATGCATTTCAATCTGTTCCTTGAGTCACTTGTGAGCTCGATGCTCCTTGACTACCTTTCACTTGCCCTCTCCTGTTCCTATTATTGTTGGCCTATTAAGTAAGAAAAAGTTGAAAATAGTAATGTTAAACGACACGGACAACAAACTTAAGCAAAAAAACATGATTAAACCAATGCCCATACAAGCATGCTTACATGGCAAACCAGAAATTTCCCACCATCCACAACTACATTTCCTCAAACTCAAATTAACAGAAAACTTAAATGGTCCTTCTGTGACTTCAAACTCCTCATTTGAACTAGGTAACATTCTGCATGATCTACTATACCTGATGAGTCTTTGAAGAGCATAAGATCATCATTTTCCACCAGTCTCTTTCTGCATCTCAAACATCAACATAAGATCATCATTATTCTCAATTTTCAAATTTACACCACACACAATTTCAACAAAATCACATTCTAGCCTAAACAACTTATAAACTTTCTCAAGCAAAATCAGATAAGAGTACTTATCTGGGTCCACATTTCCAATACTTCCCTCTTCTTCTCCACACTTGCATAGTATATGAAAATACTTTGGTAAACTCATCCTGCAAATTTATCATATATTCATTATCAATCTCAGGTACATCATCAATCTCAGGTTTGAAGATTTTGCGAAATTCATAGAAAATCCTAAAATTTTAACATATTTATATACAAAAGTGTATCTAAATCAAAATCTTTGCTATTTATCACCCATTTCTACCATTTAGAAGACAAATCTTCCATGAACACTTCATTAACAAGCAGGCTTCGAGAAACAGAGCATCGGTTTTGCGGAATAAAAAAAAATCCTAACTTTTTTACATATTTGCTTAAAAAAGTGTTTCTAAACTGAAATAATGCTACTCATCACCTATTTTTACTAGTTCAGAAGCAAAATTTGTTCAAAACTTCAAGTTATTCCACGCTTCAATGAAACAAGGACCAAATCTTACCTTTTTGCGAAAAAACTTCAACTGGTCTTGTGCTTTCGATCTTCCAAATCATATAACTTCCAAAGATTTCAATGATGAACAACGGTTTGAAGCTCTCCCATGAACGATTTGCTCAATCTCTCAAACAGAGCTCTGCAACAACCCGCTGGTCTGAAAAAAGGCCATCCATATTCTTTTTCCCTCCAACGACAACATATTCTTTTAAGCAAGGGCAACTATGTCCTTTCATATCGATTTGACAGATAAAGGGCTTGATTACTAACGGAAGGACTACTCTGTTAACAGAATTAAAATTTAGAAATGTCTAAGTTGATTTTCAGAAACCGAAATCCTGAAGTGTTACATGAGCCAAAACTTAGGGGCCATTGTTATTTTCCCACTCAGTAAAAACAAGCAAATTTGGTTACACCCATAACTCGGGATACAAATGCTACCTTAGCTTTGGGCTTGGTCTCTTTCATCTTTCTTAGCTTTGGGCTTGGTCTCTTTCATCTTTCTTAGCTTTGGGCTTGGTCTCTTTTATCTTTCTTAGCTTTGGGCTTGGTCTCTTTCATCTTTCTTAGCTTTGGGCTTGGTCTCTTTCATCTTTCTTAGCTTTGGGCTTGGTCTCTTTCATCTTTCAAGCCCCACACGTTACGCACTAGAAACACACAGCTGTTTGCCAAGTTATTGGCCTTCCACATGCACGTCCAACTTCTAACGAAGCCGGTGTCAGATCTAGAAATAATTTTATTTGAGTTAATATATAAATTTTTTGAAAAAAAAGGAGTCAAATTAATTAATAAATTGAAATTTATGAATTAATTTAGAAAAATTACTAAATATTTTTCTGTTAAATACTCTAACTTTTAATTTTGAATAAATTAAATATTTAATTAAATACGTGAAAATTAATGTTATAAAAGTTGTGTTAATCACACGTCAAAACAATTTTCTGCCTATAAAAACCAAAAATAGCAAAAAAATTATTATTGTTAATATGAAAAGGTGTGTAATATTATTAACATTCATAATTTTACGAGTATAATAAAGAGACTTTAAGACAAAATAATCATTTTAAAATGACTTATATTTTGCACTGTATGAGTCGAAATTTAAGTGAATAATGAAATTTTCCTTTTCCATATGCGTGTTTTCATGCATGAACTGAGTCGATTTTAGTATTTACTAATTATGAAAAATTAAATATAAATTCAATTTCCATAAGGGTGAGAATACAAATTCGATCTCCGAAAATAGTATTTTGCTAGGAGAGCTAAAAACCTTTATGCTCTACAGCTCAAGATGAATTAAACATTCCGGTTAAAAAAAAAAAAAAACCCAAATATAAAAAAGGAATTCTAGTAGTTTAGAGTAGTGTTCCATCTTCCTGGACAAGGTAGATGTATATTATAGTTCCGGTCCCAAAGTATCACACACTGAGCCATGCAGCCCTGAGCTGAAAAAAAAGGGTTTTCACAATTGCTCTAACCCTAAATCTTTCCCGTGCTATTAAATTTGTCACGCATTCAGTGAAATTGGGTGAAGGCCCGCGCATTCTCCGGATTATTTTATTATTATTATTATTTTTAAAAAGATTATTTTACTAATGTATATAGATTTATAATTTATAAATTGCATTTACAAATAAATTAACAAAAACAAAAAGATCTCTTAATTAAAAAATAAAACTCCAAACGTTTAAATTAAGTGTGAACCAATAAATATGGTCATATATAAAGTTTTGAAAATGAAAATTGGGAAGCAATCATCAACACTTTCTTAATTGAAAATGAAAAACTAATTTAAGAGTCTTGTTTAATAGTTTCTTTTAAAAATATAAAATCTAATATATATATATATATATATATATATATATATATATATATAAAACAATGACCATATTTTGAATTTAATAATCACTTCATTCTACGGTTCGAGAAATTCAGCCAATTCCGTAAGATCAGATTTATACACCAATAAAATTAAATCGTTTAACATCACTACAATAAAAGGAAATAATGTTATAAATACGAAAGTTTATATTAGAATCAACCTAACACATACAGAACATTTCTAGTTTACTTAAAGCTATATTGAAAAATGGAAAGAGTTCGTATTAACATAAATTAATAAAGGCAAATTAATGCTCAAATAACGATATATATTGAGATTTTAAAAAGATAAGAATCGCATCTTCAAAATCAGGTGGAACAATTTTAAGCATATAACTTCAATCATACATAATTTTGATTGGATATCATTGCCGGATAGAAATGATGACGAAAACAAAAAGATCTTCTTGGAAATGCATGATTCCAAGAGATATTGAATTCAATAAGGAGTGTGATGATTGATGCTTACCCGTGAGAAGATTGTTGGATTGTAAATGTAAACAAAAATGTGTGGAATACACTAACAGATACCCTATACAAAAGAAAAAAAAAAAAAATTCAACATACAACAAACTAACAAAAGAAAGAAATCAAAGTAGTAACTATATATGTATACAATTAGAAACAAACTAACTATATATTTTATGCAAAAACAATCATCTTGTTCGTTTAAGCCAATAACTATGATTACATATAGATATAGATATAGATACAAAATTAAAAATTTTCAAAAGCCAAATTATCTTTAAAAAATTTTAAATTTTGAAAAATGAAAACCAAATACCAAATAAAATAGAATAGTTTTTAAATTAGATTAGATATCAAAATATATTGCTATTATGTAAATATTAATTTTAAAATTAAAAAAATAATCATCCAATCAAAATATAGAAAAATAAAGAAAAAAAAATCCAAAAATTCCAAGTAAAAATTTTCAAAAGCCTAATTATTTTTAAAAAATTTTAAATTTTAGAAAATGAAAATCAAATACCAAAATAAAATAAAACAATTATTACATTAGATTAGATTTCAAAATATATTGTTATTATCTAAATATTAATTTTAAAATAAAAAAAACCATCCAATCAGAATATAGAAAAATAAAAAAAATCCAAAAAATTCTAAAAAAAGATAAAATAGAATTCTCAAAAATTAGAGTGTCAACTCACATCTTTTTGCATCGGAACAATATATATATATATATATACATTTTCTAAGGTTAGTTTTGTCAATAAATAGATATAGTACATCAACACTCAACAGCAGGAGTTTTTTAAAAATTGCAAGTCAATACCTTTATATTTACTCCAATCGACCCAGCGTTTTATGCACTAAAAATGCTTTATAATAGTATTTTCATGCAAAATTTACCTTTAAAGTTACAATACCGTTGAAAGAGTTTTATCTAGATAATATCTTTGATTTGAAAACGGAAACACGTACAAAAAGTTTGAAAAATGTTATAATATCTCTGATTTGAACATGGAGACATATATGCCAATATTAAAAAATTGTGAGATAACAATATCACTCGTCCCTTGTGTGTTGCAACTGAAATATTTTGTATTGCGACCGACTCTGCTTTCGGTCACTAATATATATTAGCGACTAAGTTTTGAGCATCTGATTCCTTTCTCGGTCGTTAATCGGTCGCTATTTACTATATGCAACTATTTTTCTCTAAATTAAAATACTGACGATCGACTCGACTATGCTTTCAGTCACTGATACATTACCAATTAAGTTTTGAGCGTTCGATTTCTATCGGTAGCTAATGGGCATTATTTTTGTGTATATAGCTTTTTTTTCCAAGTCTTTTCAAAGAAAAGGATAATGTGTTTGTTATATATAGCTTTGGAAGTTTCAAAGAAAAGGGTATTGTACATATTGTGCATAACATCTAAGTTTTTATTGTTATGAGGAAACTTCCTTTTCTATGGATACATGCAATAAAGGTTGCTATTTAAGGGAGATTTGACTTTTGCAGGTGTTTCTAAGAGACTTCTATTAAGATATCTATCTGTCTAAATGTACATAATGTGACTATCTCCTACTCACCACAAAAAGTCTGGTCTGGCACTTATCTTAACAGTCCTATTTCAAATCATTTAAATGGATATATATTATATAAACAGTAACATAATTTATAAGACAAAAATAATATTTATTAAACTATATATATATATATAGTAAATCTATTTTCTAAACAATACTGCCTGTCAAATACTGTATAAAGTTAGAAATTCAAATATCATAACAAGAAAATACAAAAAAAAAAAAAAAAAGTAATTCTTGCAAAACATTTTATCATGCCTTTTATTTTGGGTTAGTAACAACCTCCTGGAGAGTTGCTCAGTTCCTAACAGATGATGATTTGATTTTCTGTTTGTTTCTTGGGATATGTTCCTGCTTCATATCATTTATTAATAGCTGCAAGAACATATACATATACATATATGTATATAAGAATAAAACGAATAGATTTGAACCAAAAAAGAAAAGAAAAAAGGTTATCAATGGGAAACCTTCAGAATTCTAATTAAAGTTAGATTAATTAAAAGAAAAAAGAGCAAAAATTACATATATGCATGAGTTAAAGGCAAACCTTCTGAATTCTGATCGATGGGAGAGACTTGTAAGAGGGAAAATGAAAGAGCACTGAGATATTGGCACGGCTCAATCAAATCATAAAAAATCAACCAAGAAATGAAAAAAAGAATTCAACTTAGGGTTTCTTTTACATGTTCTGAGTGAACCAGGCCAATATCACAATCACTATTTCACATAATAATTATTTAGAATACATAAAACAATATATACTAATTCTTTGAGAACCACAAGAAGAAGAAGAAGAAGAAGAAGAATATACAAGCTGTAATTCAAAATCAAGAAACAAACAAAAAAGAAATAAGAGAGAGAGTGAAAGAAAGGTTGGTTTTCTTGAAGGAAGAGAAGGAGCATATAGCTAGTTAAGGAGGTAGGAGATGTGAGGAGAGATGAGAATGTCTGGGTAGGATTTAAGAAGGGAAGAGGGTCTTCATAAGCATTTAAAACCGCGACTACCGAAGCAGAAAGCTGGGCCATTGCATTTAAATCCATTATTCCTCCCTCCATCTATTTTCTTCTTAGAATAAATTCCATTGCACTTTGGGGCACCCACTTTTAATTCCAATGCATGACCTAATAAAATAACCTTATTGATCCTTTTGGTGGAAAATATAGAACACATATAATTATTAATATGGGCAAGATTGTCAAAAGGGTGAGGAGGGTGCCCAAAGATAAAAGGAAAAGAGAAGAGAAAGGAGAGGCATAGCAAATTAGAGGGATCGGCCATGATGGTGATACTCACTGTATTACCGAACCAGAAAGACCACAAATATTAATGAGGGAATCTCTCTCTGTAACGGATAGGAAGCAACATTAATAGGCAATAAGGAACCCGTGAGACTCTCTTTTACAACTTTTAACCCTCCCCACAATCACTCCTCTTTCTTGAGTGGTTGATACACTTTTCTTTTTTTTCTTTTTTTAAACGTTTGGACTTGTCTCCTTAGTATTGGAGGTTGAAGTCGCTTACCACTCTAACCAACACATTGTCAGTTGATCCACTTTGTTTTTATTACAATATATATTATCTTGCCAATAAGCGACTGAACTAAATCAGCGAAATTGAATTGATTCTTAAGTAAATTCTATTCATTATATAAGTCAGCGCGAACACCGCGTTAAGACGTCTAAGAGTACCTTTTATCATTAATACTGATCTTACATTTATATAAAAAAAAAAATCGGAATCTTATTTAAAGAGTTTGCTTCGTCACTTTCATACTTTCTAATAATTTGTGATCTTATTTAAAGAATTAGCTCACGTAACTATAAGTTTTGAGATTAAATTTGTGTCCGAAGGCGACCCAGGATTTGTCAGGTCCGGGGGCAATATTTTGACGTAGTGATATAGAGATCTCTTCTCATCTTGTTTACTTATCAAATAAGGTAAAAAAGTGGGTAAGTAGGTCACTTTTTTTTAGCTATACAGTGAAAAATTTTACTTGTGTTTATTCACAATGCCGACACATACCCCTCGTTAATATAGCAATTCTCATTCAAAGATAAGGACATAAAAGATTCCTTTGTAATCTTTCATTTTAGAAATTTTAAATGAAGGAATTTGTGAATTTAGAGAATTCCAGTTAGACATAAGCTCAACTTGTACTAGTAATAATAGTAGAAACCCTAATTTTAGAAAGGGTAGTCCTTATCTTTTACCCTTTATTTCTAATTTTTTATTCACTTTTAATAAATTTATATATATTTTTTCCATAATAGATTTTTTATTGTTACTTTCTCTTTATATTTGGAGTTTTTTTTTTACCTTTTTGTGAAGGTTTTTCCTAAGGATTTGTTCTCTTTTTTATGAGGATTTATTACTTAATAAAGGTATAATATTTGATTTTATTTAGTTTGAGAATTTAGGTGTTGATTTGTGATGTGAATTTTCGATTAATGAAGTTTGGTAATGCGGCCATCTATGTACCTCATATCTATAAATTATTACAAAAATAATCCAAATATAGAAGATTTCCAAAAAAATTATTTTATCGTACAAATCAATTAAAGGAATAGTAGTGGGTATTATGGAGATTTATATCTTTCATCGAAATTATCTTTGTATTTAGTTTTATTATTTAAAAGAAAATAAATATTTATTTTGGTTTATTGAAAGATTAACAAACTTTATTACCTACCATACTAAAATTTTATGTATGATCTCTACGAGTATATGTTATGTTTGTTATTATTATTAATGAATTATATTTCTCACAAAGTTAGACATAAGCTTGTAAATAATTGCGAAAATTATATTTTCAATTTCATAGTCATTGTAGTAATTTTAGGACTAGTTTGGTTAATTGATGAATAGTAATTATTTAATAAAATCATAATAGTGGTTGCTATTATTAAATATATAATGAACATAATTATTTTAATACATTATCTCATATCATAGTATATGTTTTTTATTTTTTAAAATGAATATACCAATTTTTTTCTATTTTTAAAATGGTGAAATTAATTTATCAATTTCACTAATTATACTCTTTTTTTTTTCAACCAAACAAAGAAATCTAACAAATCCATTAAATATTTAAATTTCATCAATCCTAACAATCTATATATCTATCTAAAAGATAATTGACTAAATCACTATTTAATTACTACTTATTTAATTGAGATAAAGTTTAACGGAGGTATTTAGATAAAATAAAGTTGGAATAAAGTAATTAATTATTAATTTCTAATAACTAAAATTCTTTTATACTATAAACTTATTATTACGAATATATTTAATAGTCATATATTATTATTATAACCATTTTTAAGAAAGCAATATCTTGTCTGATAAAGCAATTTGATAATAGATAGTAAGATTCGCGATTTTGAATTGCATTTTTACATAAATTTTATTTCTAAAGTCGGAATTTGAAATATGATATCGGTTGTTGTATCTCTATATTTGCTTTAATTATATATTGGAAGAAAATGATCCTTTTATTTATATCTCAAATGTGTAATCCCATAGCCTCCAATAATACAACACCTTTAATCAAATGAGACAAAAAATTAAAAGAGGTAAAAGAAAAAGAAGTATGGTGGAGCCTTTGATGAGTGGTCAAAAGATGTGCGGCTTGATTTCCGTCACGATATATGTGATGAATGGAAGAAGAGTGAAGATGCAACAAGTCAGCAACACGCAGCAAAACTGAAGGACCTGCTCTAATCCATTGTGCCCGATTAACATGAACAATTAGATCCAGATAATCCATTTCCATCTAGATGAGATAAAAACATTTATCAATACTCGAGGTGAGCCTATGCTTTAACCATATATATATATATATATATATATCTTTTCTTATGCACTTTCGTTGCATCTTCTTGCAGGTTACTTTATGATCGAGTATCCCATTTTCTCTAAGACTGGTTTGAAGTTTCCCTTCCACATATAAGTATTTGAAGGGGTAAAACAAGTACATATGATTTGTTGCGTCTAAGGCTCTCAACATCAATTGATTGATATTTTTGACTACTGAAAGACTTCCCTTTTCTGTGAGTGGCCTAACTCTAACATTGTCTACACATAAACATGATAGATACTGGAGTATGAAGCTATTACTTTCTCTTTTTTTATTTCATCCAACTAATATCAGAAAATGAAATATAAAACTACTATATTTAACAAGTTCTGCTTTTCGTTTCAAACCGAAATTGAATTAAAATCAAATTGATCAAAACTGACACTAAATTATGATCAATGGTTTTTAATTTTAAACCGTAACCAAAATTTTACACTTAGTTCGGTTTCGCTGACAATTTTAATTTAAGCCCAGGAGTTTCGATTTAAAACCATGAAAAGAATATTTTTTAAAAAAAAAAAAAAACTTCCAACTTGTTTTTTTATTTTATTATAATTTTTTAAAATAAATTTTAAGAAATTGTATTAAATTGGTTTAGTGTTTTTCAATAGTAATATTTATTATTATTTATTCAAGTTAAAATAAAAAAATTTTAAATTTGAAATAAATTATCTAATTTCAATTTTAAATCAGAATAAAACCGGAATTTACAGTTTCAAAACCTTATTAGAAATTGCCTAAAAGTAGTTCGGTTTCAGTTTCAACTTTCTTATAATAAAAGTAGTTCGGTTTCAGTTTTAACTTTCTTATAATTAGAACTAGAGATTTTGAAACGGAAACCGACAGCTCTGAAACCATGGTCATTTCCTACACCCATCAAAATAATTATTTGAACCAATGTTGTTTGAAATGGAGTGGTTTTAATTTCTTCTCTTTTAAACCTAATTATCTTTTTCTCTTGGGCAATGACTTTGAGGTGGTGAGAATTACTTTATGCTGAGGAATATTTCAAGAACAGTGACCAGCAAACAAGCTTCAATGGCTGATCACGTCTCTCAATTACCTCCAATCCAAAATCAAACGAAAAAAAGATCCATCTTATCTTTCTTGAGTTCTTCAAAGTTCAAAGCTTTCACATTGAAGTTGAATCTGCTATTAGTCCTACCTAAATCATTGACTCTACTAAACTTCTCTCTTACCAAAAACCCATTTTCGTGCGACAAGAACCCAACTAAATCCACCAAAAATTCTTCAGAAACCAAACACCCGATTTTGCTAACTGATTTTGGGGACAATGGTTGCAATCGTGAGTTTTTTTTGTTTAGCATTTTTGTATTTTTTTAATTCCAAACGGTGCGTTTTGGTGTGTGAGTTAGGGGGTTAGATTAGTTTAGTTTAACCCTTGGGTCAGCGTGTGAGGCCTATATCTATATTATTTATTAATTTTTGGGACATTGATTTTAAATTAGAGTACAGTAATAAACAAAATTTTAAAATTGAAGTATTCAGAATAAGGTCAAAATAGGATATAATTAATATAATCTGCAAAATTTAGGGTACTGTGTAATTAATACAAGCCGCAAAGTACAGGAACTGCTATTAAATTATAATAAATTCTACGAGAGTTTCCGCAGGGAATCATTTATTATGGGTCTAAAAAACCCAAAAATCATATGCTCCTTTGAAAATTCTGCTGTAAATTAACCAAAACAATGACATTGTTATCTCACTTTTTTCACTTTATATTATAATTTTTTAATAAAAAATAAGTGAATTCTTAAATTCTTTTATTTTAAGACAACTCCAATATCAATTCCCTTTTTCTTTTTTTTTCTTTTTTTTTTTTATAGGCACCAATCGAAAATATTTACTTTGTGATTTAGTGGTAAAGTGGAGTTCCAAACCAACTTTTATGTAACATATTAAATCAATGTTTTATGCAATTCAGAAATTTGTAAATAAGAAAAAAACTCCTTAATTGTGAATTAAGAGACTATTAAATGTAGCTACATCGAGTTTTCATTTTTTTAATTTTCTAATAATTTTAGAAAATATTTTACAATTAAAAAAAAAAAGCTTGAAATTATCAGACATCGACTTTTGTGGAGTCCCTTTAATTAAACACTTGGGAAGAAACATTTTGCTCCTTTTATAGGTTTGTCAGGCACAAATTTGGATTAGTTAACAGAACACAAAAACCAGCAAAGAAACTGCAGTAAATGGCTGTCAGTCTACAAATGAAGTAATTCCTCAATCAATAACTAACAAATATTTCCAACGATTATCACAATTCTTGCATGTAACATAGGTTCATCAGCACTTCTTGTCTGCAGCTGATAGTAAGTATTCTCACGTTTTCCACACCTTCCACAATTGAACTCCTTTGTTGTTCCTTTCTCATCTTCTTCTTTTCTTTCGATAAATCTTTTCCTTGCAGATCTTTCAGCAATCTTCTCATTCTCCAGTTTCCTTCATCACTTGCCATATCTAGTACACTCAGTTTAGCCACTCCCTCAGGCTTTATAACTCCTGTCAGAATCTTTCTGCGAAAATCTGGGTTTTTAGGATCCTTAATATTGAACAAAAAAGATCCACATTTACTATTGTTCGAGGTCGATCCCCATTCAGCAAACAGTGCAGACTCAACAGCAACTGCTATTTCTACAGGATCATTTATTACTATATCACCATGAGATTCATTAAAAACCAAACATGGAGCTTCAGAAACTTGTTGACGTATTCTGCTTCTTTTTACAGAATCAACAACTGTAAGGATTTTCTTCTGAAGATCACCACCTGCAGGTTTCTTGAGTTATGCTTGGTTACGAGCTAATATTGTTTTCCTCCATGTGAAAATGACTTGACGAGCAAGAATCTGAATTTTCTTGCTAGAATTACGAGTTGCTAAAGAATTACGAATGGCCTTGGAGACATTGGTGGATTTAACATATCAACATTGAGGCGAGATGATGCTTCCATTCATCTTTCTTCATTAGCTGACTCTGCAGCTTTCTTTGCATGGTGAAAATTTTCCACCAATTCTTTCTCCATTCTGATTCTATAGATCAAATTATAATATTCTCTGTGCTTTGATCACTATTTATTTATATTAATTTGATTTTTTTAAATTATAAAACTAACTAACCACGTTAATATGATCTTCTAAAATAAATCAAATATTATTTATATTTTTTAAATTAGAAAAATTTAATTGGTCATGAGTATGTATATTATAAGCTATATAAAAATTCACTAATCACATTTTAGAAAATCTGATTATTCCCTATTTTCTTATTCCGACATTTATATATGTCTTAGAAAAGTTTCTTTGAACATATTCAATCTTTTGAATTACTTCCTAGGGAGCTCCGAATACAGTCAGAAGAGAACACATGACTGATTTCAACAAACTGCTTAGCTTTCCTTCCGGAGAGCTTAGATAATTATAAACTTAAAAATGATACAAACTATTAAAGCTAATTAATTCTAAATTACAAAACAATAAAATTATATACTTAAACTGAATTATATTATAATTTAAACATACAAATTTCTTGATAAATAGATTTACTCTAAACATTTAAAATAAAAATTTTATTTTAATACAGCAACACACGTTTGAATTGCCAAAATTTCAAACACATTATGATAGTACATATAGGAAAATTTATTATTTCGTCATTGAGACTTACTATGATTATTCAAGTAATCTCTGAATATTTATATAAACAATAACAACTACTTAGATAATTATAGCAAAACTCTGACAACGAAATAATAATTTTCCACACATGGTGCCAAGTCAGGAACCCAATAGGAGGCTGCCAAGTCAGGAACCCAATAGGAGGCCTCTTACTTTGATACTAGGCCAGTCTCACACAAGCCCAAGAATCAAAGGAAACATTACATATTAAAGCTTTTTTCCATTTTATGTATGTATTAGAATTTCATATTTTAGGTTGCAATCACAACACCTCCTGGAAGCAAGATTTAAAAAAAAAAAATTCATAAAGAGGTTATACTGTGGTCCACACAACAAGGGTAGTCCTCCTTTATGACCGAGATAACTCAAACCTAATAGCTCCCACTCTTCACAAAATTGAGAAAGCTAACCAAACTTGATTAGCTCTTAGAAGGAAAAAAATAGTAGTAATAAGTTTGCCATTCGTGTAATTATTATGTCAAACCGAGATAATTCTAGAAAAAATCTCTACAAATTACTAAGAACTCTTCTTAATTTAATCGGAAAAAACTAAAAAGGAATCTACAACTAGGAATGAATCTATTAGACGCGAATCTATTTGGACACAACTACGAATGTTTGAGTATCGGCCTTCTAAATGATAATTACAATGTGGAGATTACTTCAAAGTTCCATCTGTCAATACAAAACTCCAAGAACATTACATTTTTTTTATTATTCAATAATTTCAAGAAACCAAGTTATTATCTGCCTTTGTCCAAGAAATTCATTTCCTTTCTTTCTTTATATCTCTCTTCCAAGAAATCATTGCATTCTTTATACCCTTCAATAATTTCAAGAAACCAAGCACTATATTTCTCTGTCAAGATTCATTTCCTCCCTTTATTTCTCTCTTTCAAGAAACCATTACATTCCTTTTATACTTCAATAATTTCAAGAAACCAAGTTATTATCTTTCTTTGTCCAAGAATTGCTTTCTTTATTTCTCTCTATGAGTTATAGTTTTCAAGAAAACACTTCCTTGCCATCAGGGCTAGAACTAGATGAGGCATCACCAGAATGGCACAGCAAAGCAGACAACGGATGGCAACTTACAGCAACAACTATGGTTTGTCTACAAAGTGTTCCTGGTCTTGTAATACTATATGGAAGCATGGTAAAGAAGAAATGGGCTGTGAACTCTGCTTTTATGGCCTTATATGCATTTTCAGCAGTTCTTGTTTGTTGGGTCTTATGGGCCCATCAAATGTCATTTGGTGACAAAATGATCCCATTACTAGGAAAGCCCAAATCAGCCCTTTCTGAAAGGTACCTTTTGGGCCAATCAAGATCTGGTCAGGTTCCTATGGCTGACTATGTGTTCTATCAGTTTGCTTTTGCTGCTATTACAGTGATTTTATTAGCTGGGTCTTTGCTTGGGAGAATGAATATTTATGCTTGGATGCTTTTTGTTCCTTTATGGCTAACACTTAGTTATACAGTTGGGGCTTTTAGTATTTGGGGAGGAGGGTTTCTTGAAGACCATATAATTGATTATGCAGGTGGCTATGTTATTCATTTATCTTCTGGTGTGGCTGGTTTCACTGCTGCTTATTGGGTAATTTTGACATGTACTTTGCTCATCCTTTATTTTTTCTTTTTATGTATCTTTTTTTTTTTTCAAATTGATTATAGTCCAACAATAACCCACATGACTTAATTTTGTTTCTACTAGTTTTTTTTTTTTAGCATTGGACAGGAAAATTCGAATCAAAATCTATTATCGGGATGGATATGCACTTATTATTAGACTATGTCTTTCTGTGCATTTTGTTCCTATTAGTTTTTTTTTTTGCAACCAAGTGCTTTTTCAGGAGTTTTATTTATTTATTTGGAATGATTATGTAGTGATAATCATGTATGTGATTGATTATGATAATCTACTTAATTAGGTAGGACCCAGGCATTCACATGATAGGCAGCACTTCCCACCAAACAACATAATTCACATGTTGGGAGGAGCAGGGTTTCTGTGGTTGGGATGGACGGGGTTCAATGGTGGATCTCCATTTGCTGCTGGTCTTATTACATCATTGGCAATTTTAAATACACATATTTGCACTGCCACAAGTCTTTTGGTATGGGTTTCCTTTGACATGATCATTTACAAGAAAAGCTCTGTCATTGGTGCTGTCCAAGGGATGATCACTGGCCTTGTCTGCATCACCCCTGGTGCAGGTTAGCCTTTCTCTCATTTTTTATTTATTTATTTAGCCTGTGGCCCACTGCGACAACTTTTCATGTGATGGTTAGCGTTTTTACACATTACCTCTATTATTTTATTTATTTTATAGTGTTCAATGACGTTTATATTTTACATGTTCAGGAGTAGTAGAACCATGGGCAGCATTGTTGATGGGAGCAATGTCTGGTTCAGTAACATGGTACACCATGATGGTATTGCACAGAAGATCAGCATTATTCCAAAGTGTCGATGATACATTAGCCGTCTTTCACACGCACGCAGTGGCTGGCCTTCTCGGAGGCATTCTGTCCGGCATCTTTGCTAAACCTGCCCTTCTACGGCTAATGTATCCGAAGTCCACATATGGAACGGGGTTAATGTATAGCTTCACTGATGGAAGACTCAAAAATGGCTTTAAGCAAATGGTTTCCCAGGTTGAAGGAGCAGCTTTTATTACTGCTTGGAATGCAGTTGTCACAAGCTTAATTTGTATTCTGATAAGCCGCATAGTTAATCTTAGGATGGAAGAAGATGACCTGGAAATAGGCGATGATGCTGTACACGGCGAAGAAGCCTATGCACTTTGGGGTGATGGAGAGATAATGCCAAAAGTTCGTCGTCATCCACGACTTCGGAGACTACCTGCTTTTTGCCAATGGCTGCTTTGATACTCTCTGACTGCACTCAAATCTGTTACGAGCATCTAATAAGCTATGAAGTCTTAAGGAATATGGTAATACTCATTACAGAAGCTTTTGTTCAGTTTTTATCAGACTGTTGCACCTGCCTGCATTCAAAATGTCAATTTTCATGTGGGAAGAGAAAAAAGCTGTAAGAAAATTTCCAGAAAGAGAAATTCTTAAGTGAATAATCATTCACAGTGTATCATCCTGTACGACTTCACAATTTCAGAAGTAGTCTTATCGAGGATGAGGGTGTTTTATGTGAAGCACAATCTTTAAGGAAAGAACTGTCATTCACAACTACTAAAGTAATTCTGACTCTGTATCTTCAAATCAATTGTCAGGATTACCTCAAACATGAGAGTATCCTAATCCATATTAACCACATATGATATGATTTACCTGAAAAGCAGAGTAGATGAAATAGAACTGAATAATGTTCTATAAGCTATGAACAAACAATACTCAACAAGCTATATTAACAAAAAAAGAGACTCAGATGAATATGGATAACTAAATAAATTCTTCGAAACAAGACTTTCAGTATTTAATTTCACTGTCCAAATTCTACAGAAGCATATTCAGTTACATTAACAAAAATTTTACATTATAATTGTAGGTTAATAATGCTAAATACAAAAGCTTGACAAAACATTCGAGGCCATTATGATGGAGCCTTCAGCTAAACAACAATTCACAACTTTGCCAACAATAGAGGCTACTGTCTCTTTTCCACAAACAAATGAAGAATGTCAGTTAGCACCAGCAACCATCAGCATATGAAGTGAGTGGTAACTCCCATCATTTTCCATTTGGCATGTAAGAAAAGAAACCTAATGGGAGAGTTTGCAGGTCTTCACATCCTTCATCACAGAAAGAATTCTGAACAAAGTGTTTGTATCACTAGAATTAACAGGGAACTTGAATAAACTTTTCTTGATGAGCATCATTTCTATATTTTTACATATATCATTTACTAATAATTACATTGTAAGTAAAGCAACAATATCCACATTAACAAAAGATCGGATCATCTTTGAGATTCTGAACAATTATGCTAGATCTTCACTTGCATATTGGGCATCTCATTTGTTGAAGCAAGGTGTTAGTTGTACATACCACTGTTATAAGTTTGTTCAGCTATGCATGAGTACTTCAGACAGTCTTTTTCCTCTAGCCAATGGAAATGCTTGTGTCAACGTTTTATTGGAAATTACATATGAACTGGACACAAAAAGACAGCCGTGATTCGCATGAACTCATCCAGAAACCACATGCTGGGAAGTGGGACCCCAAAATAAATCAAGTTTTGAGAGAGGTAAATACACAAAGGCAGGAGCTATATGTTCATACTATGAACAACACATTGAAAAGTTGACAAACCTAAAAACTATGGTCATGTCTTGACTGGCGTAACTCCATCAGTTTGTTTCTCCACATGGCTACAAAATAATCAGTTTAAAATCATTCCGAGAAACAGCAGCATTCACTATGTGACAAAAGTGAAGCAGAGATATGTATATATTTACATGATCAAATAAGTACTAATGTGATAATAAAAACCAGTGCTCTTCTGAAGTACCTGCATCATTGTATCTTTCCTCTTCAACAGCTAAATTCATATTTCTCAAAAGATGAAGCTCCTCAGACAGTGAATCTGGACCATCAGCAGGACTGGAGAGAATATAACCCATGCTTAACAGAAGAAAAGCAGATGACACTAATATTAGGACCTCAAAACATAAAGCAATTTTAATACCTGTCAAGGGATACATCATAATTAGGCTTCCTACCACGCACCCTTCCACCATAACTAATTCTGATAGCATCTTTGAAGACAATTTGTTTATTTACATGAATTGGAGCCTGTTTAGGACAAATTTACAACCAAATCAACACCATTTAAGAAATATTAACATTCAAACTGACACATGATAATAGGTCTAGAAAATCAGATACATGAGAGACAATTGGTGGAGAAAGAGAATGCTCAAGCGGGAGGTGCCAGGTTTCCAGAAATTTCCGAGGAAAGAATAACTATCTGACCAGTGCACTTATGATTATAATTCAACTAATAATAAATGAGTGCCACTAAAGCTATGAATTATCCAAAAAGGACGCTAAATTTTGTTGATTCATCTTTGCAAAGCAATTAAATATATGGCCTTTGCAAATATAATAAAGTATACATGTTAACAGGCAACATAACAAAGCATATATTCATTTAATTTTTACAAAAAGCTGAAACCTAGCTCTTGCCACAGTAAGTTATGTTCGTCAAGCTAAGTAGTTTTAGTGCTCAATGGCAAAGTACAGAAACCAACAACTTCCTTATGGATAAGGAGGTTTGTTATTCTGTTGATCTTGGTGGAGTGAGATTCCAAGGAGACTACATAGCGTGGCACCAGAGGCCTCCAAGCCAAAAAGGAAAAAAAAAAAAAAAAAAAATTAATAGAAGTTGCGTGGCCAAGGCATGTAAACAAATACCTGGCATCTGTTCGCGACATTTATGGCATCAGAGGGCCGAGCATCCACACTTAGAATTTCATCTTCCCCTGGCTGCAGATTTTAGAAGTTCCATGTTACATGACTAAGAATTTTATAAATTTGTTGTACAAAGATAATTAAAGCATATAGTCCACACTTTTAGAATCACCTTACTAAAATATACTCTTGCAAAATAAGTATTAACCACTCTCTCTGTAATTCTCACCATTTTAACCTGAAATGAATAGAAATAATTACTTTATAAAACTGATGCACTTTAGAGTTCATAATTCACTGCATTTAAGAATGTAATAAACTGCATTTAATTCTCCGCAGCAAAGTAAATCTTTGAAAGTAATACTTTCAAAGTTCATTCTTTTTTTTTTCTTTTTCTATAAGGTAACAACTACTAGCTGGGACTGAGTAGCAATAATAGAGAAAGGAACCAACAATATAAGCCCTAAACATATCCTATATGAATAATAAAATATAGTTCCATACTTCATAGCCAAGTTTTTGAACCAAATTTCTCAGAAGCTGAAACTGGTCCGGACATTCCTGCAGCAAAACAACACGTCTTGATGTCATGATAAATAAACAAACAACAAAACTAATGACAACCATTATAAATTACCCCATTATCATCTCCTCCCTTGAAGGTATCTATAAGTTTCTCAATGGCGAATTCTCCTGCATTAAAATCCAATTAAAGTTAGTTACTTGCAGATTTGACAACAGAGAAATGGTGCAGGTACTAATTACCATACCAACAATAATAGGTAGCAAGAAGTCTCCATCACAAGAAACTTTAAGAAACATAGTTGGGCTTTGAAAGCGACGAAGAAACTCATGTCCTCTAAAACTCAGATCAGGTCTTGATTCCTTGAACGGGTTCCATTTACCAGGAAACTGCCATCTCATATCTTCTTGAAATCCTTGCCTACGCATACGATAATGCAAGAGAGTTTCTGCACAAGTTGAAACAATATAAAGTGAGGAGCAAAAAAAAAAAAAAAAAAGCGTAAGATCCATTCAAGTGTTTCATATCTAAATTAATACAAGATTAAACTATAAGATATTTTAGATTCTTCATTGCATTCCACTAGAATGGGTTAATTTAATTCTTGCAATTAATTTTTTAAATAGCAAGAAACATTCATAAACTTAAAATTCTCCTCCTTTGCATAATTTAATTAATCTGAAACTCACCCATTGATATATTAAATAAAGTTACATATATAGAGAACACAATAGACTAAGAGAGAGACCTGAAATGAGAAGGGAAGCTTGGAGAAAGTCATGATCGTTGGCATCAAAGGCATTGGTGGATCGGTCACCATCGGAGGAGCTTCCACGAGATGATTTACAAGAAATAAGGATTGATTTACGACTACAACCGCTGCCGCGACAATGTAACCTTAAGCTTCGTTTGAAACCAAATTGAACTGACAAGTACCCACTTGGATTCTGAATCAAACCACCACCATTACCACCACCAACCCCACCACCAATGGCATTCATCTGATCTCTTAAAACCCAGAAACCAGTCACTGAACGGACATGGAATTGAGCTCCGAGCATCGTGATTTCGTCTTTAAGGATTAAAACAACAAAAGGAAAGAAATAAGCGGTACTAAAGCAAATGGGTCACCTAAGCTTGAGCTACAAAGAAACAGAACAGAAACAGGGAGAGAAGTAATTGAATTTAAGACAAATTGTATTGTCAATTGATGACTTAATAATGGCAAAAACAAAAAAAAAAAAAAAAAAAAAATTGATGTGTTAATGAGAGAGGCTAAAACCATTTCTGTATTTCCAATTTTGGTTTTTTATAAATAAATATTAATAAAGGGATTAAATTAAATTAAATACTAATATAGTGATATTGGGTTTCTTGATTATGGTTGATTACCAAGGAGATATGCTTAACTTGTATCGGATTGAGAAATTAATTGGTTGATAATATAAAATATAAAATATTCTTACTTTATCCAAATTTGTTCATATTGCTGGATTAGTGAAATATCCTATGGGTATGTTCTTTGTGTTTTGTCTCAATATATTCAGTAATTAATTGACTGATTTGACGTGTCGGATAAGTTTTTTTATCTTTTTAATACAATTAATTAATATTTTGATTAACAATAGTCTGGTAATAAGCATAGATTCTTCCTTTTCTGGTTAATCACAGTTGGCTGCAAAATGCTTTAAATTATTTGAAATAAAAATAATTTTAAATTAGGGAGTATATTCGTAGGATTGATGGATGAAAATAGTAATTATATTAAAAATAGATTTGATTATGTTACATTATATTTTATCATCAATCTCAATTTTAGTGCATGTAGTTTGATTTTGAAACGAAAGTGTTTGATTTCATGATTATGTTTAACTGGATAAGTTAGATGTTTAATTTGTGTTTGTTTGGAACACATTCTGAAGCTGGCCCGGGAGTTTGGGATTCTATACCACCTCCTTTTCTACTTGATTTCTTGATTTCATAATAAAATATTTCCCATTTTAACTTCAAAAAAAAAAAAAAAAATTTGTGTTTGTTTGGTCCTCAAGATGTATCATTTAATCTATCAAAATGGATTATCTCCATTTGCAATATATGGTTTCTCATTCATAAAAAGTAAAATAAATCGAAAAAATGTCATGAGTTACATAATATTAATAATAGCTTTTGTGATAAGAGGAAATTTAAATTGAAACTTTCGGTGAAGATTTAACTTTTATAATGAAAAGAATTTGAAGCGAGACCTCTCACTCCTGTTATCTTTTACAAAACACGAAAAAATCAATTTAGACCATCATAAATTATATCATAGTTACTATCCGCATCAATTTTCCTTACAAATTTCGGTTAATCAAGCCAAAAATGGAAATAATATTTGACCATTAACTAAATGTTCACATATCATAATTACAAAATTACATCCTAAAACCTACCCATTTTACAATAACAAGCAGGTTTGAAAAGCAGTCTCCTCCTTTCTCACTATGCTTTGCTTTCTTTAACATCAACCTGCCTATGGCATGACTGAACTTACAACTTTCACCAACTTCATTTGGGCAGATGCTCCTCCAAATCTAGATCAAGGCAAAATCTATCTCACCGCTGGCAAAGCAGTTGGTTTCTTAGGGAATTGCTTCAGCAGCTTGATAAGTTCATAAGTCCTTGTGCGTCTCCCCGAGTAGAGGCAAAGATCGAGCGGGGTTAAACCATCCTAGGACCCAAAAAAAATACAAAATAAAAAAGATTTGTCATGCATTAGTAACTTGCAACGTATAATTAATATAATTAAAATCAATCATTCATCACATACATTACAGGTGCATCAATTTAGAAACAAAAAAATGTCATGCTTAATTATGAGCAACAAAAAATTGCCCTTCTATCATATAAAGCATCAAAAGCACTACAAATTTCTGCTTCCACAGCATGTTTGTATGATAATCAAGAAACATTCAACTAAATCAATTCAACTAATTTCATAATGATCTTTTAGCCTCTTCATAGGTTTCGATGGCTTGAGACTGGAGGGGATCAAGTTCAGCTCACCACACAGCCCTGTACTTGCTATCAACCCCCCCCCCCCCCCTTCCCCTTTTCCGGGTGTTGGAGTGAATCAGGGAGGTGTTCAAAAGACATGCAGAGCAAATTGGGCAGGGTGTTTAAATAACAGAACACAGAATCAGAGAAAGTAACAGAAAAGCAAAATGCTGTACAATCAGTCTAAATAGAATTGAACCGTTCCAAATTGGTTGCCACTACCATAAATCTCCAAGCCATTTGCAAAATAACATAAATCAACAAAAAACGAAAATTCAATAAAATATAAATTAGAAAATAGAATTGATAAAAGTATGCGGAAGATTAAGTTAGTTAATAATTGGAGGAAACATGAGAAATAGTCCCGTTTATGGTATCTGGGTGACTGGCTAATCATCCATAGGGAAACTGAAAATAATGCAAAGATGAGCTAAAATTCCATTGCAAAATGGCTGAAAAATTGTGGATGGTCGTCATTTAAAACCATGAAGGCCAAGTTTTGAAAACTTGAATGCCTATTTTATGGGAGAACTACAATCTGAGTATTGGGCAACTGGCAATGGCTGATTTTAAAATATATGAAGACTGAAACCACAAAAAAACTAGAACTTAAGCATCAGAGCCAAGTTATAAAACAGAGACAGTAAAAAAAATTCCATTGAAAACAAGCCCCTTGCCCTGGAATCAGTATATATTAACCTGGTTTTTTAATGTCTTATCAGCTCCTTTTATTAATAAAAGCTTTACTATATCAGTTCTCTGGCCTTGAACAGCAACATGTAATGGTGTCCATCCATCCTAAAAAGATCGAAACAAGAGTGTTGAGTTATTGACTGATGAAACATCAAAATCTAAAGAGAAAATGCAAAATGTAGAACCAACCATACTTTGTCCTGAAGATTTATATCAACATTATATAACAGAAGAAGTTTAATAGCAGGAATAGATGCTGTCTGGACAGCATGATGCATCAAGGAAGCTCCATCCTGTTATCAGTAAGGAAGAAAGAAAGGTAAAATTAATATTTAATAAAACTGAACTCGTAAATAAGATGAGCGATATTGATGTCAATATCAGGGCTGCAAAAATTTACAACCAACAATGTTGTCTGACATCAACAACAATGCTGTAATGCAGACAGAGTACAAATATAACTACTGTGAATCAGTAGCCAACACTAAATAAATCATATCATAGAAAAAGAGGCACCAGCTAAACCAACAAAAGAAACATCCACAATGAAGATGGGAAGGAACTTGGTAATGTACCCCAGATTAAAGAAAATATAATAGATAAAATTAGATCACCATGATAATAATAACTAATAAAGCAACATGTTTCTGCAGCATATTTAACAAACAAGCCTCATTAACAAACTACGAATGAAATAAAATAAGACAATGTACATTTCCAAATTTTAAGTCAGGTACCTAGTACACAGATAAAGTTGACAACAAAATACAAGAACAGATTCAAAATGTTCAGATCAGAACATGAAACAATTGCATATCTTTAACTGATAATACATGAACTTAAAATTTTAAAATAGCAAAAACTTGTCTACTTACTGAATCTAGAACAAAAGGATTTGCCGATTCTCTCAAAAGATAGCTGGTAATTGCTTGCTTTTTGCAAATTATTGCTTTGTGAAGTGCAGTCAAACCATCCTGAAGAGAATTTAGTCATGCAAAGCTCAAAACAAGAGCAAACATAAAACTCTTGTGCAAATAATTTCCTAAAATGACATAATGAAAGACAAACTAAATGATGGTGGAATTCCATTAATCAGCAAGTGATATTCTACGTACCAAATTCACAGCATTGATATCAACATTATGTTTCAACAAAGCATCCATAAGGTAGAATTCTCCTGATGCCGCAAGTGTATGCAACGGTAACCATTTGCTCTACAAAGAATTTCACTAAAATCAGGAATAAATGAAGTTTTAACCTCATTTAAAAGCACATCCTTTGAAGGCTAGTTCTACCAAGTACTAGTTTTGCAACAAATATAAGCTCACATAATGTATGACCAACTGCAAACACTTCAAAAGTATATACAACAATAGCAAAAAGGGAGAAAGGAAATGGTAGTACAAATTGCATCAGCTATAGTTAACTATTAAATTCATTACCCATATAATATTAACAACAAAAGTACACAAAAGTAAAGATAAAAATTGGGGGGAAAACAAAAGTGAACTCACAGAGGTAGCAGCTGCTAAATCAGGTATCTTCTTATTTAGCAAAACCTTTTCTTCTTTAGTGAACAACTTGCGAGGCCCTATTTATTCAACGAAGGGCAACAGACGATTCATTTGAAAGCTTAAAAACCAAAACAGCAAAAGTTGAATTAAAAAGAAAAGAAAGCAATAATACCTTCAGATTTCTTTGCACCAGGCTCATAATTCCCACTATTAAAGAACTCAGTAACATCATCGAAACCTTTCCCATAAACTGCCCATCTCGGATTCTTAGGCGCCACTCGTTCAATGCTACTCTTTTCCATTTCAATCTTCTCTTCTTCCTCCTTTACAATTAAATTCGAAGGATTATCAAGAACAAGTGGTTTCAATTGAGCCAATTTAGCTTCTTTATAAGCCTGATACTCCTCCAAATTAACTTTCCTTATAGGAAGTAACCCTTTCTTCTTCTTTTCAACCCGACTATTGAATTCCATTTCTTGGGCAATCTTCCGCCTCTCTTTCTTTGTAATGTTAATTTCCGCTTGCACTTCTCTCCATTTATCAGGAACCAAATTCTCTGTTTCAATTTCAACTTCATTCTTTTTGTTCTTCTTGCTTTTGGGATTACGTTTTCTTGAATCAAAATCGTTATTAACGTAAGCGTTGAAGTTAGTTTCTAGATATGGGTCTTCAAATATGCCTTCTTCGAAGACCAGACAGTCTCCAATGTCACTGTCGTCTTCAAAGTCACCGTTTTGGAGAGGAAAAGATGAGGATTGAAGAGAAGGTGAAAAGGAGTAGAATTTTTGTGGGCATTTTAAGGTGTGAATTGATAAGAGCTTACAAGATGAAGAGAGATAGAGAGGGAACAGTACTTTGGGGTTTTGTGGGTTTAGCAGAGAAGGAAGAGACATTTTCTCTCTGCAACTTCTCTAACATGGACATGGAGATTTTGATTGTCGTTTATATAGCTACTTGTGACTTGTGAGGGCTGGATTAACCCAAACAATTTATCAAATACAGCCCAAAACCAAAAATTGATAATCAATATAGGAGTAATATTTTTGTTTTATTTTGAGGCTTCGTTTATTAGTGGAAAACATTTTTTTAAAAAATTTTTCGCAATTTTTAGTATTTTTTAATTAAAAAAGTATACTATTTTTAAGACAAATAGTTTTTCATTTCTTCCAAATAAAAGTTATTTTTAAACATTGACAAAACTTTCGTTAATAGAAAAGTGCCCACGTGTTTTAATCCACCAATTATTGATATTATTGCTATTATTACTAATGTCCAATGTCAAAACAACTACTTCATTCATCCCAAATAATATTTTACTTTTTATTTTCACACAGATTAAATAGTAATTATTATGATTACAAGACAATTTTATTCATATAACTTTTTTATTATCACATGAGCAATTATTATATTAAAATAATAAGTAAGAATTGACGAGGAAGATAAAATTTAATAATGATATAACAAACATTCTAAGAATTAACTATAATGTAAAAAGAGAATGTAGACTATATTTAAAAACAAACTAAAAAAAAAAAAGATAAACTATATTTTTTAGACAGAAAAAGTATTTTTTTTTAGATGTCAAAACAACTATAAATCATCCTCGACTTGCACATTTTTGTAATTTATAAAGTATAATATTCATATTTTGCAATAAATTTCAATATTATAATCAAATAACAAAAACTAAGCCATTTGAAAAACGTTTTCTAATTATAATTTTCCACAAAATAAATGGAAGTCAATTGTAATTCCTTTTTAAAAACTACAGTCTTAACTTTGTCTATGCGAGCTTAGCTAAATATCATCTGTCCCATGCCTCAAGAAAGAAGAGGGCTATGGCAGATTCACAGCCAATACAATTTTATATCAGTTGGATAGTTGGAAGATAGGCTTGTTAGAGACTAGCCAAAACTTTATAGAAAAACAACCTCCAAATTAAGGGATAGTTGGAAGATAGGCTTGTTAGCGATTAACCAAAACTTAAAATTAAGGGATAATTGGAAGTTAGGCTTGTTAGCAATTAACCAAAACTTAAAATTATAAAAAAAGTAACCTCGAAATTAAAGATATATTCAGCAAAATTAGTTGTTTTGATAATTATTATCTATTTTAGTAGCATTTATTTGAGTACTAAAAGCTAAACTTTATACGAGTTCATAAAATATTACTTTAACCTCTAAAAACTAATTCAAACGCTATGCTACCGAATACTCATAAAACGCTAAAAACTAATTCAAACACTATGTATTCAAATATTATAAAAAAAATAGCGTTGAGCATCTAGACAAAACTATTGCCGAACACAGCCAAGTGTTTAATCTAAGCAATCATCAAAAGCTAAATTAACTGTAAATATAAATATGTTCAAAACAAGTAATATACTAGTGGCTAGACAAATTCGCTATCTTTTATCATACAGTCGAATCAGCATTTGCAACAACAATAAAAATGCAAGGAAAACACAAATAACCCATTCACTCAAAGCAAGTTTGTCACGGTTTCATAAACTGTTAAACCACAGTTCAGTAGCAACACACGACACAAACAATTAGTAATTACCTAGCCTTACAAACAAACAAAATCATCTGCTCAAGTCCATAAGCATTACATGATTACACCATAGCCTCACCTAGAGCCATGATAAGGTGGAGAGTAGGGAGATCTAGACCTATCCCTCCTTGATCTTCCAGCATAGGGTGAGTGCCTAGGAGAATAATCATGACCCCCACGATAAGGAGAGCGCCTTGGAGACCTACGATACTCATCACGGCCACGATCACGGTACCTCCCACGATCGCCTCGGTAACCTGCACAAATGCAGAAGGGGGGAAGGGAATTAGAATGCTCACTTTTAAGTTATGTACTGATAGAGAAGTTTCTTCTGGTGGAACATGGAGAATCCAAACTTACCATAATCTCTATTACTTTTCAGTCCCAGATAGTGTCCAGGTGTTGGAGTTCTTGCCCGCTTTCTCCGTGACTGAAAGGAAAATAAATCATCTTAATTCTTCAAATCACAATGATAAATATTTGGATTGAACAAAGCAAGCAATTATTCTAGTTATGCATAGAACAAATAATTCATGGTCAAACATCTCCGCACACATACAAATGTCCATTTGTCCACAAATCATATTAAGTGATATCTTTACTAGGGAATGTCCAAGAGAAAGGAGGTAAACAAGCTACCAAAGAAAATGAAGAAAACAACCGGGCATAGGTGACCAGTGTTCATTAACTAAGTGCCAGGTATTATGAAATACCATAAGCCTGATTAGAAAGTTGTTGGTAATGTCCTTGATTAGTTGAGAGTAGAAATTGAATGCTGTTGGTAATATCCGTTGATTAGTTGAGAGTTGAAATTGAATGCTGAGGTAGTATAGTTGTTGAACAAAATAGTTGATATGTTTAGTTGATCACAAACATTTGAAAGCTGTTTAAGCTGGCGATTGATCAAGCTGTTTCACTAAGTTGACAGTTGACATGGATGAACTGATCATCTTTGATTGCTGCCAACATAGCTGACGCAATATCTTCTGAATATAACCAGAAAACCTTCAAGTTAAGAAGAAAGATTCAATCAAAACTGACTTGTGCTTAACACCAAGGTATTATCACTTACCTTCTCTACTGTTATATATCTGCCCTCTAGAACTGATTGGTTGAGATGCTTAACACAACGGTTTGCAGCCTCAACGTTGTCCATCGTAACAAAAGCAAAACCACGAGAAATGCGTGTGCGGGGCTCCACAACAAGAAAGCATGAAGCAACCTAACAAATAAAAAAACTTATTATTGATACAAGATTGATTATAGCAATCCTGAAGAAGAATAATCACATCATACATAGTTTTGAATATTATACTAGAAAACCCAACCTTTCCCTCCTTAGAGAAATGTTCTTCTAAGTCCCTTTCTGTGACCCTTGTAGATAGACCAGTGACATACAGTGTGTTTCCAGGATTTATGGCATCAGGTCTGCGATATAATTTCCAAAGTGAAGAGAGTTAATGAGAAATCCAACACAGAACCAAACACCATAAAGGCACATGTAGCAACCCAAAAATACTACAAGTCACTGTTACAAGAGTGAGAAACTGATGATTACAAAAACTATGCTCGCAACTAACCTGCCACGACTTCTGGATCTTGATCTGAAGAGGAGCATCACCATCCATGTACAGAACCAAAAAAAATATGTTGAATACAACAAAAGTACTAAAATAAAGAGAAGCAACGCTACTTGTACGAACAAAAAAAATAGAATGTTAAAGTTACAATACCTTCCACGACTTCGGGACCGTGATCTATGCCTTGGCCGGGATAAAGATCTAGATCTGGACCTGGACCTTGCCCTTGACCTGGATCTTGACCTAGACCTTGATTGTTCTCTCCAAGGGGAAAGAGATCGTGAATTCCTGATATATCCGTAGAGGGAAAAAAAACACTGTAGTGAAGGCTACATAAAATAAATTGTTGTTTAAAGTTAAAAGTAACATGATAAGGGCTCTAAATACTGAAATTTACACAATAAACATTTATTCCAAACACCCTTTACACCTCTACAACATTTGGAGTTCCCATATATTTTCAATCTCCACAAAAAATGGTGGTCCAGAACCCCAAAGAATAAGAGACATAAAATAACCTAAAAGCTAAGAAAACCTAATAAAGGTTTGCTCCATCCGAATGGGAACAAGTGTTCAGCACCCAGAACCTTCTGAACAGATAATAGACTTAAAATTTAAAATCAATTCCTCTAAAACCGAAGTTGCACATAAATACAGCAACATTGCAAAAGAATGATTTGCAGCCAAAAGTCGTAGTCACCCCCCTACAGCTCAAATCTACAGTAGATCTATGAAACCAAACAAAAATAACTTCAATGGCATAACCACAGCTAAAACCCAAAAATTTCTGTCTCTCGCAAGTTAGATTAACATTCAATTCAGAATCTAAAAAAATTTCATTCCGTCGATAATCAATTCTCCAAAATATAAAACCCTAATTTATCGAGAAAAATGCTCAAAGCAAACGAGATATCTAAATTTCTTTCCAATCACAATAGAGAAAAACAATGATAATAAGAAAAGAAAAGAAAAGAAAAGAAAAGATTGAGCTTCAATAAAGAGAGAATTGAATCCGAGACCGAGCTCTAACCTTTTGCCAGGAGAATCCGCCTGCCAAATAATCAAATACACTGTCGCTTAGATACTGAGACGCAACTGAGACGCAACAGGTAATAACCATTAAAAATAACAGAGACAGAGAGAGAACTCACCATTTTGACGCTAACAGAAGGAATCGGAAAAGCAAAGCTTAATTAGGGATTTGAACAAGACGGAGGCTGCAGGTCGAGATTTTTTGTCTTTATATAAAAATGAATTGTTTCGTGTTTGAGCGAATATATTTCACATTTCACATGGCAACTAAACGACACCGTCTCGTTTGTTTTTGACACAATGAAATGCAAAAGTGTAACTTCAATAATTAATAAATTTTTATTCCGCGTGAGCAAAGAAAATAATAGAATTTTCGATATCATCCTTAATAAAAATAGTTTTAATTATAGTCAATTAGAATATTATATTTCATTAGTTAATTAGATATATTTATAAAAATAATTTTTTAAAATAAATAAATATAAATAATTAAGCATTTTAAATATTTTGAGGACTTGAATTTCATTAGTTAAAAATAAAGATAATTTAATTTTAATTGATTATATTAATTTTCTGTTTGAATCTAAATTGTATTGGAAAGTTTAATCTGATTAAATTAATAAAAAATTTATTTCTCGACGAATAAGGTTTTTTTCCTTTGAATCATCAACTATAAGGTGAAAGTTGATAGTTCACAGAGCTCGACTTTTTAGTCTTTTAAAATTAATTTATCAATTTATCCAAATATCAATTAAATTATTTATACTATTTTATATTATTTCATATATGTAAATCTATTATGTGATAATATATTGGCAACTCCACTACATTGCACAAAATTGATAGTAATAATTTGAGTTTACTAAATAATTTGAGTTTTTAATAATTGATAAATTAAGAAATTAAATTATTGATGAATTGAGTTTTTCAATTAAGTTTTTTATAAATTGATTTAAAAATTTTATTACTATATTATTTTAATATTATTATTTTAATATATTATCCTAACTTAATTTTTAATGTTTGATTAATTAGGATGTTAATTTTTTTTTAAATATTATTATCCTAATTTAAAAATCTACACGTATATAAATGTGGGAATAGAGATGAATAATAGAATTTTCAATAGTGCTCTTAATGAAATTTTGAATATCTTAAAATAACATTACTCATGACATTAGAAAATTATATTTTATTAGTTGATTAAATATAATTTATTAAAATTATTTTTAAATAAACACACGTAGATAGTTAAAATTTTAAGTTTTATCTTTTTATAAATTTATTTTTTAATAAATATATATAATGAGAGATTTGAAACTATTTATATTTTATTTTTTAAATTTATTTAAAATATTTGATTCTATTTTTATTATAATTTAAAATTTTTTATTTAGGAGAGAGATAAAAAAAGAAAAAAGTATTTTTTATAATTTTTTATTTTTGATTGGATGTATTTTTTAAAAAATAAATTTTCAAATAGAATATACATAACTAATCTTTAAAAATTTATAATTTTTTACTTTTATAATTTTAATTTAAAAATATATTAAAAATATATAATATTTTATTATTATATCGATATATCTATATATATTGAAACATATTTATTAGATGATATTGTAGAATTATACATATACAGTTATAAAGAAAAATGTGTTTTTTTTATTAATATTTTTTCTTTATATTTATATGATTTGATTGGATGTCTTTTTAAACATAAAATTTTAAATAGAACATATATGATATCTATTTATGAGAGAAATAAAAAAAGAAAAAAATACATTATTTTTTTGTATGATTATCGGGAAGATTGAGGGTTTTTTTGAAGAGGATATAATGTTTCTTTTATTTAATTTTTTATTAATTAATCAAATTTTTTATTTATTTTAAATTTACAACTTAGAATAATAAAGAAATAAAATATTTGAATAAATTCATTAACCGATCAATATTGAATACTAACATGACTTGCTTTATAATTTGCATTTGATGACTTGGGCTTTAGTTTTTTTTTTTTTTTTTTTTCATCAATATCAAATTTTATTAAATTATAGTCTTTTCGATTGAAGAAGGGTTTGAGCTCTTAAAAGAGTTTTATTTTTTAACAATATATTGCTGAATTACTTTGTAAGTAATTCATTAATTACTATCACTTTAATTTAGTAAGAGATTTATATATTTATTGCAATAAATAAATGACCTCTTATGATTAAACATTTTTAATTTTCTTGATTGACTTGAAAGAAAATAATGCTTATAAAATTCGAAAAAAAAAACTGGAACTATATGTTTCTGTTTTAGGTCATTTTTTTGGATTTCAAGAATTGTGTAATACTGTCACAATAACCAAAGTGATTGTTATTATCAATTGAGATAATCTCTCTATTTCTTTTCTTTTACCTAGCAGTAAAAATAATTTATTATTATTTTTCATTATAACTATATATAAATATTGATTTGGGGTTAAGGGTAGAGAGTTTGGGATTTAATGATGATTTGATTTTCTTTTAAGTATTTATTAGGGTTTTAAGAATTTAATAGGAATTGAAGGATTTGGTCTAGGGATTGAGTTGGACTTTATTTTGAGACCACTTTATTAGATAAAAATAGAATTAAGTGCATAAAATGTAGCATTACAAGTGGTTTGTACGGAAAAGTTTAATACAAATTAACCAATTGTATTTATTTTAATCCAAGATAAAACTTATGCTTTAATATTATATAAATAAAAAGTTAAAAGAATATAAAAAAATGAGACTATAACGAGTACAGTCAACGTGTAACGCACGTTATAAAAAAGACTAGTATAATTAAAAGTAGAAATTTAGTTCAGTACCTATAATTTTTTTTATCTACAAAACTTTAACATTCACCCCTGTATCGAATAAATAAATTCCAAAAAATTTTCTACAATTCATTTACAAATTCAAACTTTTGTGTTTAGTACGAAAAAAATAAATAAAATTTAAATTCTATAAATTCAATTATAGAAATTTAAATATAATTAAATTAAATTTCATAAAAAAAATAAATATAATTAAATTAAATTTCATAAAAAATTGTGAAATTTCTAAATGAATTTCAAATTAAACAATTCAAAGTTTTATAATAAAATTATCTATCCTTTTAGCTTTCTAAAAAAACTATTATGCCAACAATATTTTAAGAAATAAAAACAAAGAAAGTTTTAATTTGAATTTACGGCAAACATGAAAAATCATTTATAAATATATTTAGAATTCATTTATACCTAATGGAGAATCAAAATTAAATTAAAATATTTTCTTATTAGCAAGATATCTTAGTATTTTAGTTTCAGTATAGCTTTTATTTTTTAAGAAATAAAAATTATATAGATGCTTGAAAATTTTTTATTTTAAACATGGAAGTGAGTGTTTTTCCAAACTAATGTATACTAAAATGAAATACATTTTGAAATAAAAAAATTGACTACTTATAGTTTTTGAACTTATATACCAACTATGATAAATTTTTGAAATTAAGATTTAACATGATGTATTAAGAGTGAGTATTCAGCTAATTTGATTAATATTTTTAACTGAACTAAATTAATGGAAATTCTTTTCGATTTAATCGAGCTTAACTAAATTAATTTTAATTATTAATTGCACCAAAGTTAAACAAATTGAAAACCTAATTAATTGACTTTGACAGATATTTCTATTATCATGCTTAATCAAAGTGACGTAGTTTTGAAAATTCGTTACTTTGAATAATTCAATTAAGTTAATTTTTAACTGATCCTTTAATTGATCATTGAAAGTTATATTTTCTTTAACTGAACTATATATTTTCTTTAACTGAACTATTAACCGATTATTTTTTCATAGAATCGAATTAGCCGGACTGAATGCGAACCCTAATTATCATTCTTTCTGCAGCACTCATTAATCGGCCAAGTGGTTTTTTCAATTCATCCCCACATTAATAGGAGAGGAATTGTAGCCATGTATGTGAACTGTTCAATTTTTTGTTGCGTCAACATTACTAGTGATGTTTCCAATGGAGTCTCTGATAAGAACATTGCACTGTGGACTTGCGATGATGAAGATGTTATGATAATGCATGGTTCTGCAGATGAGGAACTCCAAATGCCGACACTGATGATAAATCTCAATCATGCACTGGCATAGAGCAAATTTTCAAAGCAGAGGAAAAGGCTGGATAAGGTAATGGATGATATGTAATTGTCAATTGCCTTAATTAGTGGGTGTGCACAATTCAGTTAACTGAACCATGCACCAATTTCTCAAATCGAACCAATTGGACGAGTTCATTGATTTTTCAAACTAAACTCAAACGTACATTATACGTACATACCGTCGACTGCAGTTTATACCATTCTTAAAATACCAAAACCGAATATCATGGTTCAGTTTCATAGAGTTTTATGGTTCCACCTTCCTTGCACATCCATAGCAGGGATGTCAGGTTGTCATTTGATGTTCAAATGTGATGGAAGAAATAATAAAGGAAAAGTAAATAGTCCTGAGAAAAAACATCCTTGTAACACTTTACAGTTTGCACAACTACAATAGACCAATTTTTACGTCATCCTTCTTGCACTTTGTACAATAAAAAGACATCACAAAGTTACAAGCACATATTACTCTTGGAAATTGAACAAACAAAAACATCAAACTATTACATACAGTTCTTCGTATCTGCCAGAACAAAATCCAGCAATATACTGTACTCCTCCATATATATATATATATATATATATATATATTTATACAGACACACACACACAAACACACACACATGAATGCAAGGGGAGAGGAAATCATGTCGTTAAAATATCAGGAACTTTCAGGGAATGAGCTCCAATTACCTTACCCCCAACATCTGGGAAGTTCTCGAATCCAGGTAAAGCACCTACTTTCCCACGAGCATCGACTTCCAGAGGATACCTGAGAAGATGGCCCTGCAATACTTTGAAATCGGGATCTGTGAATTTCTTCCAGTTGTCTTCAGCAATTTTATTTACTGTCCTCACACATTCCAAACTCTCAGGTTCCATGAACAATTCCTGGACCCCGCCAAGATGCTCAGCCCACAGTGACATTCTATGTCCATATACCTGCAAGATGCGCAATCATTATACTGACAACCTCATCGATTATAACTGCGAAAGAGACTCAAAAAACAAAAGTTTGCTATAGCACAGGAAAATGAAAAACCAACCTGCCCATGTGGATGCTTTTTCTTCGCAGCCCATGTGTAATGGGGTTGATATGCACCCATAGCTATCTCCGTGTCTTTTGAACCAGCCATGGATCTCTGGTTAATATTGGCAGATCCGATAATGGCATACTCGTCATCCACAATCATTCCCTTTGCATGGACATAAATCATGAACCGCTGAAATTTTTGGGAATCGGATACCTGAAAAGGAAAATTGTGACCATGAAAAAATTTTACAGAGTTTCTTGCAAATAGCAAATCAAAGCAAAGCTTTAAAGAAAAGAGCACTCTGCTGCTACTCGGAGAATATCTTTCAAAGTCTCCATACAAGTCAAAAAAGAAAGACAAAATATCTAGAATAAAGCATTTGGTAAAACAAGTTCAAACTTGAAAATCCTTGAGGTCATTTAAGCTACAAACCAAGTGAAAATCACAGTTCATAAGAGATGAACCTTTACAACTCAGAGAATCAGGAATTAGAAAAGATAGAATGTCTGCATATCCATTTTTAGAAAATTGAATAACTGGGCCTTGGCCATTCAAACAATATCCAGAAAAATGAGGAAGACCCATCAGAATACAAAGAAACATGAAAGTGACAATTTCCTGGTAAAACCTACATTAAAAAATAGAAAGTCCTATTAACAGCCCTTTGGCCTAATGGGACTAGCTGTGGTTCTAACGACCTGGTGTTATAAACATCCAGGGTTTGAATCCTCATTCTTCGCTGTTCAGAGAATTATTCCTGCCAATTGTAAGTTGCATGTAGCAAGCTAATTACTACTTGGAGCTTAACCATGAGCACTATCAGACCATGGGATAGGTTATAAGCTAAAAGACAATTATTCATTAAAATTTCATAACAAAGATAATCATCAAGTGGAAGACTGAAATTGGGACCTTGAACATGCCTTCATTAAATATACAGTTGAAGCTCCAGATATAACAATTCTGTATGTTAAAAGCAATTATTACATTATGAACTACAAAAGAAACCACCGTAATGGTACATAGAACTCTAGTCATAACCGAAGTCAAGAACCATGAAATTATTAATTCTTGCAATGGACAGTTAACTATTTTATCTATCCTCAGAGACAAAAACAGGTGATACTATTAAAGTATTAATGACAAACTTCAGAAAGCACAAAAAAGAGACTACGTAAAACAATTACCACTTCACCATTGGTGCTCCCTGTCTGCTGGGCATTTTCTTCCCGTTTACCAAGGCAATAGAAATTAAGGTAATCTCTAGGATGTGAATCTACAAGTTGCATTGATTCAATTTCATTTGCTACTATACTGTACATCATTTGCATTGTCTGGCTCTGCAAAATTTGACCTTGCAAAAGTGAGAAACATAAATTTGCTATATTATTCCACTTTGTCAAAAGAAATTTCATGACACCTTATGACACTATGCTGATGACACACATAAAACTTTTCCCTAGAAATGAGGCACAATAAACATTATGGCGAATGAAAAATGAGGACGTAATTCTTTCTGTTTCTTAAAATGTATAGATGTTTCACAAAGATCATTACAGTTTGGGAAGAACATTACCTGCCAATAGAGAATTTCTTGCATTGTCTCAGACTTTGGATCACCCTCAGGCCACATTGGCAGCACAATATACACTGCAAATCTTTCATTAGCTCTAATTTTACTGGCAACCTTTAATGCCAACTCCATTGGGATCAGATTATCAACTCCTGCACATTATATGAGCTCAAATAGTTGCAGTCCACAATTTTTGTCCTTACCCAGAGGCCAGAGATATAATAACAAAATAGTCATAAACCAGACTACATAATAATGTTATACAAAAGTGAAGAGCACAAATTATGCCAAAAGGCAATAGTAGCCAATTTAGCAGTAATAAATAAACTAACAACAGTAGATAGAACTTGTTTGTTAGAATCTTAACCTGCATTTTTATATGATGGCCATGCATATGATGATCCAAGAAAATACTGATTTTCAATGTATATGTAATGCTGAGCAGATCTGATTGCCTGGATGTATGCAGTTTGAATGCTCCTTTCTATTACCTGATCTTTAGCTGTGATGAGGTTCTGCAATAGAAAAGCTTCATTGAGAAATAAGATACCCTAGGATTTAAATGTTAATTAACATTACACAAGCTGGAGATGTCATCAACTTTAGCTTATATCAGAAGCAGAAGGAGAAAAAAATCACAAACTCATTGTACAAACCTGAGCCTGACATTGATGAACACTTTTAGGAAATCCTTTTAATGACCCGCTATCAATAGAGCGAAAAATCTGCAAAGGGAAAAGAAATAGCAAATAAAGTAAGCATTTCCGCTTACTGTTTTCCCAAAAAAAAAATATATATATATTAGTAACAATATTAAAAAGAAGCCAGACCTGGACATGCCAGTTTTCAGGATCTTCTTCATTGGAAACATGTACTATAGGGTCATCTGGTGGAACTACAGTCATACCGTCCTTTACAGTAAAGGGAGGACTTAATATCCATGAAATCCTTTCTATCTTTAACAGTGCATCATCATGCCAATGGGATACCCTTTTGAAACGCAGTCCAAACTCGGTCCACTTTGTTGCTTTTCTCCATCGCTGTTCAAAGTTTATAAGAACATCGTACACCGCCGGCCCATCAATTCTGCAGTGCAAGTCATGCCATGGTTGTCTTGGTGCTTTGGTCCCAGCCTTATAATACAACAATTAAAAAAGTTAGATAGTGAAAAAAATTATCAAAACAAAAAATTAGTAAAAAAGAATTAAGTGTTACAGCAATAAAACTACTTGGACGTGACAAATATCAATATTACTCATTAAAGATTAGCACATGAGATTAATAATTGTAAAGAAAAACTTGTTCTTGCACCTGGTTGAGAAAAGGACATTTGCGAACAACAAAACCCTAATCACAACTAAACATCAAGATACAACTAAGGTACAGTTCTACATTCCATACTAGAAGAAGAGAGCATGTTGCCATGAATGGATTGATGCAATGGGATCAAAAGCACTTCAAATATAGATGAAAACATATTCCAAAAGCCTGCAGAAACTAAAACGAATCATTTGCTGATCAATCACTTACAGGAAATGTTGGATTATGGAAATCCTCTTTGAATACAGTGTCAAGGTCACGAAACAGTCGATGCTCAGGAGTATCATATCGTCCATCGCAAAGATCAATACCGCCTAAAAATGCAGTTATCTTCCTATTATTACCAAAAGCCTGTGTGTCCACAAGAACACATTTTTGGTGATGTGTAAAGGCAGTCCCAACAATCTGTATAAAACCACCACAATATTACGAATTGTTGGCAAAAGCAATTGACTTTTGAAATGAAAAGAAATGTGAAAGCAAGTCAAAGTGCATGGCCATTGATATGTTAATCCCAACAATATTGTTTGGACGATTTAGAAATAAAACCAAAATCCATTCTAGAAATCAACCATGTACATTGATCACATAATCACCACTGCAAACATCTTAATCTTAAATAAATAACTGCAGCAATAACAATGAAACAATGCATTGAGCAATGAAATAAATCTTGCCTGTTGTTTCAAAAAACCAAGTTTACTGCTGCCATAGCGAGGCGCCAACACACAAATGACAGATGAATGTTTGAAAAACTTCCGGGTTTCTTCGTCATGCGTCTGCATCAATCCTGCCTGCACCCAATGACATTCCGCATAATAATATTATAGATACAAAACTATTTTAGTAGCTATCACCACTTCTGCCCCCAATAATATAAGATCAGAATTATTGCAAACACAATTAAAACTTAACAGGGATATCTGTGGCTATCATTATCACACTTTAACTGACATCCAATTTGATTCAAAAAACCTTATCTTAGTCTTCAACTTAAAGAAAACGCTCTCGATAAAGACAGCTCCAGCTATAATCACACTAGTCTTTTTTTTTTTTTCCACAGTGCGGGTACACAACAAGCAAGAGCAACCAAAATCATAGAGATACAGAACAGCAATATAATGATCAGAATTCTCACCGTACTAATACCAAACTTATCATGTGAGGTCTTATCATCCCAAATCAGCAACAAAACCCTAACTCCTTCCTCGGACTTATATTTAAGCAATTCACCAAGTGTTAGATCCCCACCTCGAGGCAATGGCCTAGTGGGTTCTCTAACCAACTTAATCTTATAAAAAACAGACCAACCCACAATGTAAATCAAATGGTGAGCTTCTGAAATAGCATAACAAATATCTTCCCAACATTTCTGTTGCTTGAAAACCTTCCCATCATCAATTCTAATCTCAGGTAACTCATTATCAAGCACATGGGCATCTTGATACATCGTCACTTTACTTCCTTTCCTCAAAGGAAAGTAAGTATTCGTCACTCCCCGGTGTTCAGGGTCGCCGGCAATGCCATGCCAGTACAACGGATTCTTCTCACACGGCGTAAATTTCATTTCTAGATGAAGTGCAGTGTCTGGCTTCGGCGGCTTACCGGAAGAACTAATTATAGGAAACCACTCGTCAATGAACTCCCCGGTGACGATTCTTCTCGCCGGGATCTTCACAATTCCTATAAGCTCTGCTCCAAAAAGATCATTATCTTTAACATGAAATTCAAGGTCAATTAGAGGATGAGCTAGAGGAATATAAAACCGCTGTTTCCACTTAGGGTTTTTTGCGTTCTTAATTACACGACTTCGCGCAACAGTAGCTTGAGGAACAACGACAGTGACATAAGGGTCACTAGTGACTATATTACGGTGATGATGAATTTTATCGTCTTCATTGCCAGTCTCTTCGTCGTCGGTAGTGGTGGTAGCAGCGGCGGAGGTGTTTGACTGGGGAGTACAAGCAGTAAAACAACTACGAATCCGTGTAGAGACTATATCCATGTTAGGCAAACTTCGAGCTTGAATAATGTACAAGTCCAAGTCGCCATGGAGATAAATGGGTTGCTGTCCATTAGTAGAGATCTCAGCCGCCATTGAAGCAACTTTGAAGCTAAAGAAAGAAATAGAAACTGTAGAAAAAGAAAATGAAATTGACGAAATTGATCGAAAACAAGAAGAGGGTCAAGAGGGTGATGTAGAGAAGAGGGGAGATAAGGACGAAGAAAGGAATTTCACGTGAGATTTGTTGTAAATAGGGACAAAGAATGGTTTCTTCGTGTACACAGCGCAAAAGAGAGAGAAAGAGTAAGAGATTGCTTGTAACAGAGAATTTAGACCTCGTGAGGTGGTGGCGGGCCGGAAGATTTGAAGGGATTAATTAAGTGATTAATTTATTAAATATTTTAAACAAAATAAGCATAAATCAATATAGTTTTGAAAACGGGATTTTTAGATGTTTCAGTTCTCTTTGTAGAGGAAGAGAAATTGAAGAGAGAGATTAGACCATAATGAAATGGATTTCATGTCCAGGAAGTGGTTGGCGGATAGAGACAAGCGGTGGGGTGGCAGAGAGAGGAGATTTAGGTGTAATGGTTTGACATTGGAGAAGGGTTGAGGCAGAGTTTTGGTTTAACCGATCAAATTGAACCTATTCGTTATCATTTGGTTTGAATTTTGATTTTTTTTTTAATTCTATTTGGTTCAATTTTTATTAACACAAGAAAGAAATCTAAAACCGAATAAAATCAAATCAATTCAATAAAAAAATAAAATTTAATTTGATTTTTATTGAAAAGAATTCAAATTACTCTCCCCTAATTCGGTTTGGTTTAAACCAAAACCACCTAATGCTCTGCCCTATCATAGATTGACTGTGTGCTGAAAAACTCAGTTGGAGTGGATAAGGGAGGTTTCATGTCACCAGTTGACAGTTGAAATATATCAATCGTCAAGGCGGCTCCACACAATTAGGCTATATTTAGTAGTAGTTCTAAAATATAGAATAGAAATTTTGATTTCATATTAATTCACGTAAACTCCGATCAGTGTTAATAAATTTAAAATATGAAATTATTTATATATGAATTCAGTAAAATTTATTTGTAAATGATTTTTTATATTCGATATGATTAATTTAAAATATATAATTTAATTGAATTTCATGATTATATGTAAAATAAATTGATAATTAAAAAATTCATGTGCTTTTGTTTTCTAAAATATCTTTAAAATAATAATTTCACAAAAATAAATAATAGAAAACTAATTGTATTTATATTATGCTATATAATTTTTTATGTTTTTATTAAAATAAATATATAAAATAAAAACAATATTAATAAAATTATTGCATTTTAATTTAGTGATAAATATATATTTAACTTAAATTTCTTTATTGAATAGTAAAAAAAATGCTAAAAAATATTAAAATGAAACAAATATAAATAAATATAAGAAAATATTTTTCTACAAAAATAAAATTTTTAGATAGTTTTAGTCTAATTTGATAAAATAAATAAGTTAAATAAAAAAATTTTGAAAAATTGACTCTATAGTAATAAGAGATCAGTAATTTTGTCATAAAAAATTGAAATATTTAATTTTATGAAATTCATTTGGAATGTTTTTTTTTTTTTTTTGGCTATTTTCATTTCATTTTGCTATTGCTACTAAAAGAGGATTATAGAGAGGAAAGTGTCGAAAGAAGAAAGAAATCCAAAGCAAAATTTAGCTAAATTTCAAATACCAAAGAAAGGCTCATCAATGTTCTTCATTTTTGGTATCTTATTTTTCAATCTTGTTTCTAAAAAGATAACGTACGCCAGATAGACTAATTTAACACATCGCCATCTCCATGATGAGAAATTGTTAGTGGGGATAGACTACGTCACATCACCCATAGATCAATCAATAATGCATGTATTTTACATTTTTGCCATTAAAGTTGTTGGATTATTTCAAAACACCAAAATATATAAAGATTTACAATGGACATTGCCGCAAAGAATATTTACGAGGTTAAACTCAATAGTTTAGGTCATGAATTCAATCATCTGTAACATAAATTCTATCACGTCAGCCTGCGTTATTCATTGTGTGCTCAATCCAACCAATTTGGAACTGAGTCGAGTAAGAATGAGTCAGGAGTAAAGTTAAATGTATTAGTGTGCAATTGTTATTTTGCTTGAGTTGGTCAGGATCACGATGAAAAATAAAAAAAAAAAAAAATCTATGACATGTATAAATCGTAGCTTTGCCATTTTTATTTTTTTTGTTGGTTGGAATCCTGATTTCACAATGGATGGGGATATGTGCCATAAATCAGTCTAGACAAATTAATGTCGACACATTTTAAAATTATTCATTAACAATGAGGCAATGTGCACATTCCATCCTTTTGACACCTTACACAACAATACAAAACTAATTTTCACATTTAATACCTATTGCACTTTCTACAATAACTGTACATCACAAAGTTACGAGCACACCCTAGGGTTGAATATATAAATTCATCCTTAAATTTTATAATTTTAATTTTTTGATACTTTTAATTTTGCGGATAACTTATTGTGTATTTTTTAAATTTATAAATTTTGATAATATTACACACCTTTTGATACTAATATCAATTTTTTTACTTTTAACTATAAAATATCGATTTGATATATAGTTAGCATGACTTTTGGAACAATAATTTTTCTAAATTTTAAATTTTTAATAAATGCTTAATTGATCTAATTTTGTAAATTGAAGTGGTCAATAAGATAATTTTGGACATTAAAATGTTTAATAAATGTAGTTTTATAAATTGAAATATTTAATGGATCAAAGTAAAAATTGAAGGTGACATAAAATTAAAATAAGAAAGTTCGGAGATGGGTTTATGAATTCTACCCACACACTAGACTTGGAAACTTAATAGGCATACAAAACGAAATACTACGTGCAGCTCTTTACATCTGTCACACCATAAAATCCAACAATACATGTGCATCTCTCCTTCTCATTTTTTTTTTAGAAAATTACTATTATATCCTTATATTCTGCGAAAATTAATCACTCCGCCTTTGCTTTTGCTAGAAATATACTACTTCAATCTCAATGTTTTATTCCGTGAGCCAAACAGTCATTCCATTCATTTTTTTAAAATTTTTCTATCATATGTCTTAAAAAGATGAAAATATCTTCTTTTGCCTTGTGAAAAGATAATAATATTTTCCTCTTTTGCAAAGACATTTAACGGCAAAAACTTCAAAAGTAGATGGAAAGACTAAATAGTCGATGAAATTAAATATTAGGGATGAAATAATATATTTTAAAAAAGGCGAAGCGATTGCTTTTGACATAATATAGAAAGGTAATAATAATTTTCTTTTATGTTTTATGAAGACAATGAGAAAGGAAATCATGTTGTTAAAATATCAGGAACTTTTATGGTATGAGTTCCAAGTACCTTACCACCAACATCTGGGAAATTCTCAAATCCAGATAAAGCGCCTACCTTCCCATCAGCATCTACCTGCACTGGGTAATTGAGAAGTTGGCCTTGCAATACTTTGAAATCAGGGTCAGTGTATCTCTTCCAGTTTTCTTCAGCAATTTTATTTACTGTCTTCACACAGTCCAAACTCTGAGGCTCCATGAACAATCCTTGAACCTCGCCAAAATGCTCAGCCCACAGTGACATTCTAAATCCATATATCTGCAAAATTCATTCATGTTGACAACCTCGCCATCAACAGCCGTAATATAATAAAACCGCAATTCCATGTAGGATGTTACATGGAATGAGAAGCCAATAATAGATATGTAACTGTAGAACCCATTTTAAAAAATAACCACAAGATAAATGTATAAATATAGTTTTTCATGGGCTCAATTTCACTCGGTGTCTCTCACTTTATGATGTAATCCCTTATTAGTTCCGGCATGCCATGTCATATGTCATACACAGAATATAAACAAGTCTTATTCAAACCAACCTGCCCACGTGGATGTTTCTTCTTTGCAGCCCAAGTTTGATGGGGTTGATATGCACCCATTGCTATCTCAGTGTCTTTTGTACCAGCCATGGATCTCTGGTTGATATTGGCAGATCCAATAATGGCATACTCATCATCCACAATTATTCCCTTTGCATGGACATAAATCGTGAACCGCTGAAATTTTTGAGAATCGGATACCTGAAAAGGAAAATAGTAAATGTTACAAATTTTATGAGATTCTTGCAAAGAATAAATCAAAGCAAAACTTTGAAGAAAAAAGCACTCTGCTGCTACAAATGGAACTAGAGTATTACCTGACAAAACAGGGTAATAAGAGACTATGTTAAACAATTACCATTTCATCATCAGTTATCACAGTCTGCTGGGTATTTTCTTCTCGTTTTCCAAGGCAATAGAAATTGAGGTAATCTTTGGGATGTGAATCAACAAGTTGCATTGATTTAATTTCCTGTGCTACGATATTGTACATCATTTGCATTGTCTGGCTCTGCAAAATTTGACCTTGTGAGAGTAAGAAATGTACAGATGTTTCACACAAATTATTACAGTTTAGGTAGAAGATTACCTGCCAATATAGAATTTCTTGCATGGGGCCAGATGTTGGGACACCCTCAGGCCACATTGGGACCACAATATACACTGCAAATCTCTCATTGGCTCTAATTTTACTGGCAACCTTTAGTGCCAACTCCATTGGGATCAGATTATCAACTCCTGCACATAACATAGTTTTCAGTCCACAATTTTTGTCCTTGCCCAGAAGCCAGGGATATAAAGAATACCACTATAGCAGAAGGAACCTGCTTGTTAGAATCTTAACCTGCATTTTCATATGATGGCCATCCATAGGATGATCCAAGAAAATACTGATTTTCAATGTATATGAAATGCTGAGCAGATCTTATTGCCTGGATGTAAGCAGCTTGAATGCTCCTTTCTATTACCTGATTTTTCGCTGTCATGAGGTTCTGCAATAGAAAACTTTCTTTCAGAAATGATAATCTAAATGTTGGATACGCCATAGCTTATATTAAAAGCACAAATGGCATAAACCTGAGCCCGACATTGATGAACAGTTTTGGGAAACCCTTTTACCGATCCGTTATCAATAGAGCGAAAAACCTACAAAAGGAAAAGAAATAATGTGAACGAGCGTTAATTCCAACTTGATTTTGAAAAAAAAAATAAAGAAAATTATAAAGAAACCAGACCTGTACATGCCAGTTTTCAGGATCTTCTTCACTGGAAACATGTACTGTGGGATCATCAGGTGGAACTACTGTCATATCATCCTTTATAGTGAAGGGAGGACTTAATATCCATGACATACGTTCTATCTTTAACAGGGAATCATCATCCCAAAAAACCTTTCTGAATAAAAGTCCAAACTTTGTCCACTTTGTTTCTTTCTTCCATCGCTGCTCAAAGTTTATAAGAACATCATATGCTGCAGGACCATCAATTCTGCAATGCAAGTCGTGCCATGGTTGTCTCGGTGTTTTGATCAGAGGCTTGTAAACACAAAAACACAAAAAATTATTGAGATAAAACAATCAAAACAGAAGAAAAACTTGTTCTTGAACTTCGGTTGAAAAAAAAAAGATCATTAGCAAGAAACAGATAAATTCTAATTACAACTAAAAATCAAGATACAGTAAAGTTGCAGTTCTACATATTCCATACTAGAAGAAGAGAGCTAGAAGGAAGCCATGAATGGATCAAATGTACTTGCTGATCAATCACTTACATCAGTAAATGTTATATTATGGAAATCCCCATGGAATACAGTGTCAAGGTCACGAAACAGTCGATGCTCAGGAGTATCATACCGTCCATCACAGAGATCAAGACCGCCTAAAAATGCAGTTATCTTCCTATTATTACCAGCAGCCTGTGTGTCCACAAGAACACATTTTTGATGGTGTGTGAAGACAGTCCCAACAATCTGTATAAGTTTACTTCACAGTCACATTTTTGATGTTGTATGAAGACAGTCCCAAAGCTAAGTAAAGATGCATGGCCATGAAAATTATTTATATTTTTCCTAAGTTTTTTAGAAAAGAAACAAAATTATTTTATTATTCTAATAATTTTTTTTATTAAGGAACTGAAACCAGACCTAACAGTTTCGAATTCAGTCAATTCAATTGATTTTCCAACTAGTGTAACATCAATGACTTTTACGTGTAATTTAATTATTGGACTATAAAATAAATAAATATCTAGTAGGCTACTGTTAGGACCCAATTTTAAATTCAAATAGTTTAATCGTACGTAATTGAAATTTCATTGATTGGGTGTGCTTATTATGATGTGGCAATTGATAAGTAGCTGATGTAATTTTGTACTGAATAGTAATATCCGCTCCGCTTCTCTGTCATTTTCTTCCAAAATTCCAGGAAACAGACAAATAAGTAACAGTAGGAGTAATAATAAAACTTGCCTTTTGTTTCAAAAAGCTAATATTACTGCTGGGATAGCGAGGCGCCAACACACAAATCACCGATGAATGTTTGAAAAACTTCCTGGTATCTTCATCATGCGTCTTCATCAATCCTGGCTGTATTACACATACAAAACTATATTACTAGCTATCACCACTGCAACAAGCTCGGAATTTGCCTTAGATCCACCTATAAATCAAATTAATTATAAAGTGACTTTTTAAAAATTATTTTCATTGAAAGACACTTTGTTTTGAAAAAGAATATATATATATATATATATATATATATATATATATATACTTTTATCATTTGGTTCATATACAGAAGTCATTTTCTAAATTTAAAACACCAAGGTAATCTTCAATAAATGTTCGAAAAATGTTTACTTATGATTTCACTTGTAGATCAAACCAATAAAAATAAAAAATTTTAAAAAATTGTTTCTACTTCATAATCTTTTTCTTCGTATATTGACAAAAATAGAATCATTTTAAAAAAATTATATTTTTATTAGTTTGATCAACGGATGAAATCATAGACATGATCTAAGCAAATTAATCTCATTATTTTTATACAGGAGCAAAACCTGGCTCTAAATTTGTAAAGGAAAAATTTATTTACATCCGCTTTATAGGTGAGCAAAAATACAAATAATTTTCATTGAAACAATGATATTTTCCAAAAAAATGACAAAACATTAATAATTTTTTTTTATTGACTTGGTATATGAGACGATCCAAACACGGCAAGTAATTTAAGGTTAGGTATATGAAAAAAAGCACTTCAAAATCACAACAATATTATAGATTTCAAAGTGAAATTAGTCCCGTATCCAAGAGTAAAAAAACTATCAGGATCGGGTCCATGGCTCTATCTATGGATCGGTTTAAGTAAATATTACGTATCCAAAAGAGCATCCAATACCGTTGGAAAATGAAGAAAAAGAAAAGGAAAAGAATAGAGATTCAGAACATCATGAGCTAGAATTCTCACCGTAGTAATACCAAATATAGAACGTGAGGTTACATCATCCCAGACAAGCAACAACACCCTAACTCCTTCTGCAGATTTATATTTAAGCAATTCACCAAGTGTTAAATCCCCACCTCGAGGCAATGGCCTAGTGGGTTCTCTAACCAACTTGATCTTATAAAACACAGACCAACCCACAACGTAAATCAAATGGTGAGCTTCTGAAATAGCATAACAAATATCTTCCCAACATTTCTGTTGCTTAAAAACCTTCCCATCATCAATTTTAATCTCAGGTAACTCATCATCAAGCACATGGGCATCTTGATACATAGTCAATTTACTTCCTTTTCTCAAAGGAAAGTAAGTATTCCTCACTCCCCGTTGTTCAGGATCGCCGGCGATGCCATGCTTGTACAATGGATTCTTCTCACAAGGCGTAAATTTCATTTCTAGATGGAGTGCAGTGTCTGGCTTTGGTGGCTTACCGGAATAACCAATTATAGGAAACCAATCACTGATGACTTCCCCAGTGGCTATTCTTCTTGCCGGAATTTTAACAACTCCCACATTCTCCGATCTAAGAAGAGCATTATCCTTAACGTGAAATTCAAGGTCAATTACGGGATGTGCTAGAGCAATATAAAACCGCTCTTTCCACTTGGGGTTTCTTGCGTTCTTAACGACACGAGTTCGTGCAACAGTAGCTTGAGGAACAACGACAGTGACATAAGGGTCACTATTGACTATCCTCCGGCGGTGATGAATTTTCTCGTCCTGATCATTGCCGGTCGTTTTGTCAGTAGTGGCTGTAGCAGCCGCGGAGGTGGTGGACTCGGGTGTACAAGCAGCATAGCAACTACGAAATATGTCCATGTTAGGCAAGGTTCGAGCTTGAATGATATACAAATCTAAGTCACCATGAAGATAAATGGGTTGCTGATTACTTCCAGAGATCTCAGAAGCCATGAAAGCAACTTTGAAGCCAAAGAAATAAACAGAAACTGTGAAAAAAAAAGCAATTAACAAAATTGATCGAAGACAAGAAGATGGGTCAAGTGGGTGATGTAGAGAAGAGGAGAGAAAGGGATGAAGAAAGATGACGGGATTGGCTTAGTGATTCTGGATATTGTTAGCTTAGTTTAGAAGAAGAGAGATGAAGATTTGAGACCATATGGAACGTGTGAAATGAGATGACATGAATTTCATGTCTTGAGTAGAAAAAAAGTTGCAGGACAGGGACGAGACAAGAGGTGGGGGGAGAGAGAGAGGGAGTGGAGGTTTAAGTGGAAGGAATATTGTCTCTAATCTCAATTCTTGGCATTGTCAAACCCACTCGAGATGTGTTTGCACATCTTACACTGACACTAACTTGTAGTTAATTGCGATTTGAAAACATTATAACCAGAGCCAGGGGTGGGTAAAACCACCTACCAAAAACAGAATCAACCCATTTCGGTGCGGTTGGATAAGTTATTCAAGGAGGGACAAAGTTAAGATTTACAAAAGAGGGGTAAACTATTATAAAAATTTATTAAAAGAATATTATAAAAAATGGAGGGAAGAAAAATGGCTAGAGTGTCTTAAAAATTCTCTTACACCAAGATTCAAAACTCAGTGTCGTTAAGGGAAAATTTTTTTTTTTCAAAATAGGAAATTAAGAGGGGAGCAATTGCCCCTCTCCTCTAATCGGTATTCAACAGAGGTTCAGTTTGTTGATTATTCGGTTTGAATCGAATTTATTATTTAGTTCGAGTCAATTTCATAGATATCCATCTGATGCAATATGGTAAAAATCGATCAAAATTGGCCAAATCAACAGATAATTTCAAATGTATTCAATTAATGTGCAATATTAATTCAATTTTCTCTGTCGTTCAAAAATTTCGATTTGGCTCAGTTTGAATCAAATCTACCATTTGCTCACCCTAATTATTA